>NC_081379.1:23030590-23333620 GCF_030684315.1 Stegostoma tigrinum
TCCCAAAACCAGTCCAACCTGTCTCTGCCTCCCTAACCGGTTCTTCCTCTCACCCATCCCTTCCGCCCACCCCAAGCCGCACCCCCATCTACCTACTAACCTCATCCCACCTCCTTGACCTGTCCGTCTTCCCTGGACTGACCTATCCCCTCCCTACCTCCCCACCTATACTCTCTCCACCTATCTTCTTTACTCTCCATCTTCAGTCTGCCTCCCCCTCTCTCCCTATTTATTCCAGTTCCCTCTCCCCATCCCCCTCTCTGATGAAGGGTCTAGGCCCGAAACGTCAGCTTTTGTGCTCCTGAGATGCTGCTTGGCCTGCTGTGTTCATCCAGCCTCACATTTTATTATCTTGGAATTCTCCAGCATCTGCAGTTCCCATTATCTCTGATACGGGTTTAAATCCCACCTGTTCCAGAGGTGTGTCAGAGAATTTGCAGTGGTAGTGTCCTTTCTTTGGGTAAGAAGGCCTGGGTTCAAGTTTTAGCTGCTGCAGGAGTATGTCAAAACTTCCTGAATAGGTTGATTAAAAATACTTATTTGTGTGTGAGAATGGAAAAGAGGAGTTAGTAATCAGCACTGTGAGAGTTTTATGAAGTGTGCTTATCTGAAATAAAGTTCTCAGTAAGAGTGTGGATCTGGACTCTGTGTTTAAACACAATTAGTGTCTAGAATCACTACACTGTGGAAACAGGCCCTTCAGCCCAACAAGTACACACCGACCCTTGCAGCATCCCACCCAGACCCAACCTCAACAACCCACCCAATCTGCAGAACCCTGAACACTATGGGCAACTTAGCTCAGCCAATCCACCTAACCTGCACATCTTTGGTCTGTGGGAAGAAACTGGAGTACCTGGAGGAAACCCATGCAGACACGAGGGGAATGTGCAAACCCCACACAGTCACCTAAGGGTGGAATTGAACCTGGGTCCCTAGCACTGTGAGGCAGCAGTGCTAACCACTGAGCCACCATGCTCTCTACTAGATAATGTTATTTATTAAAACATTATACACCATCTTCAGAAAGTGGTCCTCTGACATGTAGGATTAGTCCTGTGACCCTTCTCTGCTTGAATGTTTCCCACTCATCTTTCTGACCAAAGCTAAACACAACCTTCAACGTATGGTATGAGTGGAGTGTGTTAGCTAAAATTTTAGCTTCATGTTTATACCATTTCATTTGGCAGTGATATTCAGTATTTTGTGCCCTTTCTTCTTGATTGCTGCTCTGCAAATGACTGGATATTGTAACTGTTGATTCTCATATCATTGCTAGATATTGATCACTCTTTCTCCCAGCTAGCCCATTACCCAATTTTAAGAAAATTATAGTACAGAGATAAGTTAGTCCAATGCTAATAATCTCATATTTCATCTTTTTTGTGTCAAACCTGCCAAGAATTTCCATTAATTCTCTTCTTTGTTACTTACAACTAATTCCTTATCCACCTCTAAGATTTCCCCAAGATACCCATCCTTTTAAGGTGATATAGCAGTATTCCAACCATAGTTCAACCAAGGTGTTTGGCTTTCTGAAAGGATGGTACTCGGTATTACAGGACTTTCCATTATCAATTTGGGATATGTCACAAAGTTTCGAGGGGAAAGATTGCTTCTGGATGAACAGGTCTGGACAAACAAACAAATTTATTTAATCATTCTCTTGAAAATAGTTATTTTATTATTCAAATGTTTTTTGGATCACTAAATTACATTTGATGACATTTAATTAATATCATAAAATTTAACCTTGGAATTTAAATCTTTCAACACCTGTTTTTATGTGGTCCGGGATCAACAACAGCCTGTGAACAGAGTTGCTACAACAATAAAAGAAATAGACAATATTTGTACAGGTACTTCCAAAATATTTGAGTAATTTTCAAAAACTCCATTCAGAGAAATCAACATCTCAGCATAGAACAATTACTGAAAACAGCAGCAACAGAACAATGTAAGTAAGTGTGGATCTTAGGCATATCCTCATTGAGTATTACCTCAATTAATGAAAAATAAGTCACTTCTATTTTGGCAAAATTGAGGCACAAAAATAATGGGTTAAGTGGTCAGAAGGAAGTAAACATCTGCTGACATTCTATGTGCATGAGGCATTACCACTGTAGATTGTGATTGTTTCCAGCATGAATTATTGTGAGCATGTTTGGTACTTTCTGGAGAAAAGCCAAAGAACAACTTGTACCTTACCTGTCAATCACCAACTCAAATAGCACAATATGAGAATGCTGTGTGAACTCTGGGTCATCTTCTACATAATCAAAACGGTTCAATAAAGTAACAAGATCCAAATCACATGATGTTTTATCTGGAAACTTCCATGATGGATAGCGAACTGCACCAACTCGTGAAAATACATCTATGATTATCCCTTGTACATCTGTGACATCCTTGCGCAAACCATCCAAACAGTTTTGATTTCCTAAAAGTAGTGTCATTTTAATGGCCTTGAAATCAGAATATGAAATGCACCTTCTTATGAAAATTGAAACTGCTATTTCTGTATAAAGTATCTGAGCCTGTAATAATAACTCCACGAGGGCAATTTATCTGCAAGAAATAGAAAATAATTAGATTAAGAAAGTTGATTCAACGATTTTAAGCAAATATCACCTTTAAGTTGTAATTTAATGTAAATACAGTATTGTTTACTTTGTACTAACCTTATAAAATATCTGCTACCAGATTAAAAATATTTTCACACGACTTAATGCACAATATGATCTACAAATTATTGCAAGTATAAGTCTACATACAAAGCAGTAATATTTAATATGTTGGCAGTTGCTGTCAAAAGAATTGACAGAATTTTACACGAACCACAGTGATAATGAACGTTCATAGTTTTCCAGTAGTGCTGGTTTACTAATATCACACATGACAATAAAAATATCTGCCCAACAGCCATTACTACTAATATTTATGTTTCCTAAATGAAAGAATTAGGCATGGAATTCAATTTTTGGGTAATTTAAAAAATTATTTCCTGAAGTTAATAGTTGTTTATTAACAATAGGATTTAATGGAACTGATGGAGGGGGAAAATGCAAGTCCCTTACACCATGCTTTATATGCAGAAATTGCAACCATTCTAACAGCTTTCTGATTTATAATTCTGCAGTAGAATGTTGTATTGGAGTAATCACAATTCTGTAGCCTTGATTGAGAACAAAACCAACTACTGTTATAGATACAAAAGCATCTTGGTAATTTCTGCATCTTGCATAAATACTTAAAAAGATCCTTCTTTACATTATTTTTCTGGAGGAATTCAGTGGAAGGAGGGATGACAGAGGAAATTAGATAAGGCTCATTATTCATCGTCCAAGAAGTTGAAGTAGTTGTTTGGGGCTGACAAAGAGAAGAAAAGATTATATTTGGCAGCAGTGTCTTCTATTGTTTAAAAAAATCTGCTCACACGATGAAAGAGTCAGTTGGACGAAGAATCAACAGTTAGCATGTTCATGGGCCTTCTTGGGATTCAAATACTAGGTCGTATAGGTTTAAGGTGAGGGGGCCAAGTTTAAAGGAGATATGCGAGGCAAATTTTTATTTTTACACAGTGGGTGGTGCGTGCCTGGAATGCACTGCAAAGAAGAGTGGTTAAGCAGACACAACAGCACTGTGTAAGAGGCATTTAGACAGACACATGAACAGGCAGGGAGTAGAGGGCTAAAGACTATGTGCAGACAGATGAGAATAGTTTAGAACAGCATCATGGTCAGCACAGACATGTTGAGGCAAAGAGCCTGTTTCAGTGTTGCACAGTTCTATGTTCTATCTTCCGACATCAGGAAAGATGGACCAAAAGCAGCATTTCCCAAGTCAATTTGTCCAGCATCATGACTGATCAATTAAAACTAGCTCGATGAGGTAAGACATGTTGTTCATAGCCTGACACCAGGCTCCTGAAGCAACTGCTCTACTCAGAACTTGCTTATAAGAACATAGGAACAGGAGTAGTCCTTTGAACTTGATCCACCATTCAATGAGACATGGCTGATCTGTGGCCTAAATTCCCACATACCTATCTTTGGTCCACATCCCATTAATACCTTTGCTTAACAAAAATGTATCTACCTCAGATTTAAAATTGGCTACTGATTTAACATCAATTACTGTCTGCAGAAGAGTTCTAAACCTCTATCACCCTCTGTGTGTCTAGACGTGCTTCCTAACACCTCTCCTGAATAGCCTGCCCCTAACTTTTAGACTACATACTCCTTGTTTGAAAATTGCCAGCCAGCGGAAATAGTTTACCTTATCTATTCTGTTGCAAAAGGAAGACTGTGGAAATGCTTTAGGCAGTCCTTAAAACACCCTTAAAGAGGTCAAACATTCCCCTCGACCTGGCTTGTGTGGGAACCAAAATAAGAAGATTCATTCAGGAAATCGCTGAACACATGCAGAAACCTTGTTGAGACGAAGTCAAGGTTTTGGGTAAAACCTCCAAACGATTCCTGCACCCCCAGGCAGTCAGTCAGTCAGTCAAACAGCACCAACTTTGCCCCACATGTAACAGACTTTGCAAATGGGTGCATTGGACTGCTTGGACATTTGAGAACCAATGGAAGTGAGTCAGCATCAGTCCCAAAGCACTGCCTCAGATGGAATAGTATCTAGAGGGGAGGTTGGGGGAAGGGACATTGCGGTGGAAGGAAGAAGCACCTTGAGGAAGTTTAAGGGAAAAGCACTTCAGGAAGGAGAAGGAAACCTCAAGCAGGAGGGGGATGGAGGACGAATCACCTCGAGGAAGGGGAGGGAAACACATCCTCAGAGGGCGGGTGTGGAGAAGAGGAGCACCCCCAACGGACGTGTTTGGTCATGGTGGGGGGGGACGGGGGGGACGGCTGCATTTCAAAACCTCAAAGCACCCACGCCCCCCTCCGCATCCCACTGAGCCGAAATTTGCCCCATATTGAATAAGCAATGAATCATTCATTTGTTAGCACCAGGGTTCCAAGCCCAAGATATATCGCGGCGGCAAGAAGTGGCATGATGGGAATACGCTGGACAAATAATTTTAGGTATGAAGTCCTAGAATCAAGTTTCACCGACTCCAAAGGTGCGCCTGATGAGGTTGATTCAAACTTCGTCACTGAGCCTGTACCTACCTGCGATTGACCGTTAGCTTCACTCCGGCTGTTGACTACGTGCTGTCATGGACGCACGTAACGTAACTGTAACGTCATCGTGCGTTTACGTACCTGCTCGTCATAAGACGTAAGGACTGTGCCAGGCAAACTAACAACAAACACGAGACTTTACCGTTCAAACATAATAAAAACAGTATTATAAGAAAAGTAGTGAATAATTAAACGGTGGTGAGAGATGGAAACCGAATTAAATGTGTGGGAAGAACTTTTATGTTATGTGCATATCCCATTTCCCCCCCCCCATGAAGAGGTGGATGGTGCGGGCCGTAGCCGCCATCTTGTTTAGCCCGAGTTTTGTTCGCGGAACGGCTGGGGTGGGGGATTGCACTTCTAAACCCTGTTCGGTGCCGAAGCCATGCCGGCCGGACCTGTACAGGCGTTGCCGCCACCTCAGACTGAAAATAACCAGGTGGGTTTTAAAACAGAAAGAGGTTTCAAAAAAAAACCTTGGCCCGGTGTGGTGCCCCCCCCCCCCCCCCATCCATGCCAGAATAAGAGAAAACTGAGGCCTCCAAACCGCAGGCTCTGGGCCTGGAACTCGCATATTGGTCTTGGATCCCCGGATTCCGAGCTCGTGGCTATTATCCTTTCTCCAGGCTGTATTATCTGTTGGTTATGCAAGCTGAGTCCTGGAAAAATCTGTCAGGCGCACGATCAAATAATTCACACAAAATTAAATGCGAAAGAACTGTGGATGTTGTAAATCGGGGACAAAAACAAAGTTGCTGCAAAAGCTCAGCGGGTTTGGCAGCATCTGTGAAGGAAAAAAAGCGTTAATGTTTCTGATCCGGTGACTCTTCCTCCAAATGTGTGTAAATAATCCACACGTTGGCGGAATGTTAGTCTGATTTATCACAAGTGTCCGGTCGTTCAGAGGCAACAAGGGCTGTGTTTATCATGCATTAAAATCGGCCGTGTTGTCAGCCTGCAATCCGGATGGTTATACGTTACTTAAATAAATCCCTTCGTCCAGCCTGCACACATTCGTAAACAGTTGATAATGGGAAATACGATACTTTGAAGTGCTGAATATTGTAAAACAGCTTATGTTAAAAGACTTTAGTATTACAACTATTACTGATTACTTTTATAGCATTATGGTATTGTCATTAAAGTAGGTGCGGATAAAAGTTTATCTGTCAGTTGGACGGAGAAGATGGAGGTGAACAAAGTACACTACAGGGCACCTAAATTGTAGTCAAATTGTATATTCTCGAGTTCATATGGTCCAGATGTGCTCGATCCCAGTACAACAGTAAATAATTAGCATGGATCTTTACGGAACTAACAAGTTTTCATTTGCCCAATACAGTATAGGTAGAAAAACTGAAAAGAATGCACGTGTTCCAAGTCCAAAAATCTTAGGCAAAAAAATCCAAAAAGTAATATTGTTTGCTTTGCGGAGGGGTGATGGCAATTTATGATGAGTTAAAATTGTGCAGTCTACCATCACAAAGCACTGAAATATACTTTGCTGCTTGCCCAGGTAGACCACCTTTGTAGCATATTGACTGTAATGATATCTTCAGCTAACTAGGGAGAATTCTGTACCCCTTTGGCAGCTGTAATCCATCAATGAGACAGATTAGCATAGTGCTTTGGAGTGCTGTGCACTTGTCTGGTTTTAGTTTTTGCAGTATTTGAAAATGTTGTTCTCAGATATGTGATTTTGGAGCTGTATTAACCTGTTTACTCCAGTCCAGACCCCAGCATGATGATTGGACAACTGGTATGTCAAAACAGTTGGGGAGGTAGCGACTTCCTATAATTTACCTCAACGGCTTGGTCATCAGCATAAATTGTGCTGAAGTATATGTGCTGTTGCCATCCTAACATAGCATGAGTGTTTTTATTTCAACGAATGATGTGTTTTGGCGGTTAATTGGAACAAAAGTGTCATTTCTACAATCTGATTCTGTCATCTGCAGACATGAACTTATGATTATGATAATTTTTAAAGTCATTAAGCTGCTTAAAGATGATTAAGAATTTAGTGACACTTGTTTAATTTTCTTTTAAAGTTGCCAGAAGAAACAAAAGATGAATCTGCAACATCCAAACCCATTGTTGGTATTATTTATCCTCCTCCTGAAGTCAGAAACATCGTAGATAAGACTGCAAGTTTTGTAGCGAGGTGAGTGCTAAATTCCAACAACTGCATGTTGTATTTGCTATACTAAACCCTTTGAGTTTAAAAGTGCAAATCATTTTGCTTTGATTAGGAATGGTCCTGAATTTGAAGCTCGAATCCGTCAAAATGAGATAAACAACTCCAAGTTTAACTTCTTGAATCCAAATGATCCTTACCATGCATATTACCGGCACAAGGTTAATGAGTTCAAGGAGGGGAAAGGACAAGAACCTTCAGCTGCTATACCGAAGGTTATGCAGCAGCAGCAGCAGCAACAACAGCTGCCGCAGAAGGTGAGTAATTTGACGGTAATGATAGTTTGTAATTATGTAAATACTTCTTAACAGATAAATGTCTTGAAACATTTCACATGAGTATTAATAAATGAAATTTGACACTGAATATTCTGAGTAAATATCAGGATGGCTAATCGACAACTTGATCAAAAAGGAGGATTTTGGGGAGCATCTCAAGGGAAAAGAGAGCATTTAAGGCAGTGGCTTACAGAGGGAATTCCATACTTATAGCCTTAGCAATGAAAACATGGCTGTGGAAGGTGGAGTAATTAAGATTAGGAAAAGGAGGACAGAATTGAAGACACAGATTTTGGAGGGTGTAATGCTGTTAGAATCCTCTGAAATGGGAGGGGTGACTCCATGAAGTTATGGTGTAAATTTTATATGAAAACTAAAAATGCCGTAATTACTCAACAACACTGGCAGTATCTATGGAGAAGGAAGAAAGATTTAACATTTCAGTTCTGACTTTGAACCACCAAATTTTTATTACAATGGAGAGTGCAGGAGGGCATGCCATAAGCAGCACCAGGCATACCTAAAAATGAGGTGTCAACCTGGCAAAGCTACCAAACAGCATGAGCAGCAAGTGATAGACAGAGTTTTGTGACCCCGCAATCAATATATTAGATCTAAGCTCTGAAATCCTGCCACTTGACATCATGAATTGAGATGGACAACCAAACAACTCACTGGAGGTGGAAGCTCCATGAATATCCCCATCCTCAATGATGGAACAGCCCAGCACGTCCGTGCAAAAGATAAGGCTAAAGCATTCACAGCAGTCTTTAGCCAGAAGTGACAAGTGGATGATCTGTCTCGGTTTCCTTCAGTGCCCCCTAGTATCACAGATGCCAGTCTTCAGCCAATTTGATTCACTCCACATGATATCAAGAAACAGTTAGAGGCCATGGCTACTGCAAAGACTTAGGGCGCTGACAACATTCCAGCAACAGTACAGAAGACTTGTGCTCCAGAGCCTTCCACTCGCCCAGCCAGGATGTTCCAGTACAGCCAAAGCACTGGTATTGCTGATAATGTGGAAAATTGCCCAGGTATGTTCTGTACAAAAATCAGGGCAAAATCAAACAAGCAATTACCTACCTACTTTTGATCATCAGTAAAGTGATGAAATGTGTCATCACCAGTGCTATCAAGCAGCACCTGTTTGGAAATAATCCACTCACTGATGTCCAGTTTGGATTCTGCCAGGGCCATTCGATTCCTGACTTCATTAGAGCATTGGTTCAAACGTGGACAAAAGTGTTGAATTCCAGAGATGAGGTGAGGGTGACAGCCCTTGACATCAAGGCCGTGTATGACCTAGTGTAGTATCTAGGAGACCTAACAAAACTGGAATCATTGGGAATCGGGGGGGCAAACTCACTGCTGGTTGGAGTCACACTTGACACATAAAAAGATGGTTGTAGTTTTTTTTTAAGAGGTCAGTCATCTTAGTTCCATGAGATCCTCAGGGCAGTGTCCTAGGCCCAAGTACCTTCAGCTGCTTCATCAATGACCTTCTCTCCATCATAAGGTCAGAAGTGGGGATGTTTGCTGATGGTTGCATAATGTTCAGCACCATTCCGGACTCCTTAGGTACTGAAGGACATTGATAATAGGTGTTCTGTTGATGGTAACACCGCTGAATGTCAAGCAGTTTAGTTAGATTGTCTCCTATTAGAATTGGTCATTGCTTGGCATTTGTGTGGCATGAATGTTACTTGTCATTTGTCAGCCCAATCCTGGATACTGTCCAGACCTCGTTGCACTTGTTCAAAAACACCCACTATCAATGTCCTATGGGTTACCATTGACTAGAAGTTGAATTGGACTCACCATATGATCGCAGTGTTACAAGAGCAGGTCAGAGGCAAGGAACACTGCGGTGAGTAACTCGCCTGACTCCCCAGAGTTTGTCCACCATCGACAAAGCTCAAGTCGGGTGTAATGGAATACTCCCCACTTGATGTACTAATGACATTTATGAAGCTTGACATCATCAAGGACAAAGCAGCCAACTTGATTGACAGCATAACCACAAACATCCACTCCCCCCTCCACCAGTGCTTCGTAGTAGTAATATTAATATCTACAAGATGCACTGCAGAAATTCACTAAAGATCCTCAGACATCAGTTTCTAAACTTGCAACCACATCCTTCTGAAAGGACAAGGGTAGCAGATACATGGGAACACCACTGCCTCCAAGTTCCCCTCCAAGCCACTCACCATCATGGCTTGGAAATATATCGCTGTTCCTTCAGTGTTGCTGCATCAGAATCTTGGCATTCCCTCCCTAATGGCATTGTCAGTCTACCTACAAAACATGGGCTGCACCAGTTGAAGAAGGCAGCTCACCACCACCTTCTTGATGGTATTTGGGGTCAGGTAATAAAAGTTAAGACAGCCAGTGACACCCATGTCCCGCAAATGGATAAATAAACAATAAAATAATTGAGGCATAGACAGTGTTGGAGGTATACAAATTAACTGGGGTAGGGATAATCCACAAATTGGGCAGTGTGATTTTAGACAAGCTCCAGTATAGTGGAAAATGGGAGACCAACCAGGAGAGCATGGACTGATTAAGTCAAGATGGAACAGGCATGGATTGTGGCTGGAGTGGAGATGGGCACTGTTATATACAGTTTGGGTGGTGGGCCAGAAGCTTATCTGTGGACCAGATGCAATACCAGTGTTGTGTGTGTGGTCTGGTAGGCTCTGAGGGTCACATGGAGAAGATGGAGGCAATAAATAGATAAGAGTCTGTGTGAGGGTTTGGAGATAACACCTTTTTATCTTTCCAACATTTAGTTGAAGGAAATTTCTCCTTGTCCAGCACTGGATGTCAGACAAAGGGGCTGGATAATTTACGGACAGTAGAGGGATCAAAAGAGGAAATAAGCGGAAATTTTTTTAATATAGGCGAAAGTTCACAAACAACATTGATGTTATCACAAATCTTTGAATGTGTTTTCTTTCCTTTTTAAGTTGCAGCATTGAATAAATTATATGTTTTTAATATCTCTTAGCTAAATAAAGATCTTTTAAATCTTGTTTGTGAAATTATAAATTGAGAATTTATTTTCTTTCCTGTCTATATGAATAGGTGCAAGCACAGGTAATTCAGGAAACAATTGTTCCAAAGGAACCTCCACCCGAATTTGAGTTCATTGCTGATCCCCCATCAATCTCTGCCTTTGATTTGGATGTTGTGAAGTTAACTGCTCAATTTGTTGCAAGAAACGGCCGACAGTTTTTGACTCAGCTGATGCAGAAAGAACAACGTAACTATCAATTTGACTTTCTGCGACCACAGCACAGTCTGTTCAACTATTTCACCAAACTTGTGGAGCAGTACACCAAGGTATTTAAAGGTCAAGGATAGAATCTGTCCTATGTAAGTGTGTAATTGTTGAGTACTGTGGATCAAGCTGAAATTGTGTTCTTGCATATTGAAAGTGGTTGTGAGGTAGTTGATGTGTTGCTTTTAATTTTCCAAAATTCCCTAAATTTTGGGAAAGGTTCCATTTGGTTGGAACGTAATGATGTAACTCCTTCAATCAAAAAGAGTAGGAGGCAGAAAGCTGGAACGAGGCCAATTAGCTTAACAGCTGTCACAAGGAAAATGTTAGAAAGTATTGTTTGTTTCAGGGCACATTTGAAGAAAAATGATTTGATCAGGCAGATCAACATGGTTTGTTTTACCAATATATCAGATTTCTTTGAAACAGTAATGTATTCTGGATAAAGGAGAATTGGTGAATACGGTACATAGAAGGCATTTGATAAGCCCAAAGGTTATTGTGGAAGATAAAACTTACTGGTGTAATTAGCATGAATAAAAGATTGTCTACTATTGGGGAAACAAAATAGGTGTCAGTGAGTCATTTTCTGATTAGCAAAATGTAATGAGTGGCATGCCACAAACATTGGTGCTGGAGCCTCCACTTCTACGTTTTATATAAATGACTTGTATAGAAGGACCAAATGTTTGGTACTAAATTTGCTGACTTTTTTTTATTCATTAACGGGATGAGGACATTGGCTTAGCAGCATTTATTGCCTATCCCTAATCGCCCAGAGGGCAATCTAGAGTCAACCACAGTGCTGTGGATCTGGAGTCACATGTAGGAGACATAGGAAAGTAAGTTGTGGAAAAAGACAGAAAGATGCTATAAGTAAGTGAGTAGTCAAAGATTTGGCACATGGCATATAACATGGACAATGTGCAATTGTCGTTTTGACATGAAGAATAAAATGTATTTTCTGAATGGTGAGAGATTGCGGACCTCTGAGATTGCAGAGGGATTTGGATGTCCTCTGAACAAATTGCAGAAGAAAAGTTAGTTCACAGGTACAGCAAATAATAAGAATGGTAGTAGAATGCTGTTGTTCGTTAAGAGGATAATTGAACACACAAGTAGGGAAATTATGCTTCAGTTGTGAGGGGCATTGGTGAGAGCACATCTGGAGTACTATATAGGTTTTGGAGAAGGATGAAAACACACTGGAAGCAATCCAGAGAACATTTACTAGACTAATAACTGGAATAGTTGCATTGTGTTATAAGGTAATGTTGGGCAGACTAGGCTTGTATTTGCTGGAAAGATGAGTAAGAGGCAACATTATTGAAACAGTTAGCATCCTGAGGGGTCTTAACAATTGGACTATAGAGAGGATGTTTTTCCTGGGGAAAATCGAGAACTCTGGTACCTCACTTAAAACTAAACGGTCAACTGTTTAAGGCAGAGATGAAGATTTTATTTCTCAAGAGGGCTAAGTCTTTGGAACTAATCTTCGAAAGGTGGTGAAAGCAGAGTTTTTGAAATTTTTTTAAGACAGTTGTAGAGATATTCTTGGTAAGAATGGGATTAAAGGTTACTGGAGACGGTGGGAATTTGAAGTTGCAATCAAAGCAGCCATGGCTCAAGTTTCCTGCACCTAATTTGTGTACACATGATAGGATTGACTGTTAGGTCTCTTATGGTGCAGCAGTGATGCCTCTGATTCTGAGCCAGGAGGCCGAGGTTCAAATCCCACCTGTTCTGGAGACTTATAATAACATCTCTGAACAGGTTGGTATTAAGAAAGTAACTAGGATTAACTATTAAAGTTCAGTGCTGTAAATGGAACATGCAGCATCTACGTGTCTGCAATTGTGCGGTATTTCTTATTTGCGGAAGCAAATGTTACAGATTTTATGATGCCAAGTGTTTGTAATGGTCATTGAATGCATTTGGGCTGTAATCCAATTCTTTCTTTTCCTGTGACCATTATAAATGTTTGGTTGATCAGGGAAATCTGTTGCATCTCAAATAAATTCTCCTATTTCTATTTTATGATCCTTGTAGAGGACTTTTTAGAAAGAGATATGAATTTCCTAATGACTGACTCAGAGAATCTCAGGAAAAGACTTCATGTTTTAAGACTTCTGTTGTGACAAACACACTAAAGTCAATGTCGATTGAACATTACTTAGTGGACAACTAATACACAAGAGAGGTTATTTCACTATCAGTTAGTTAACACAATAGAGCCACTGTATGCTATCAACAAATATGTAGCTTTGTAGATTCTAGTCTAAATCCCTCCTGGTATTTTAGCAGGCTGTCCTGTCCCTGCCACATCAAAGTAAGTTTGTCACTGTCATTTTTTGAAGTTACTTCACTCAATCTTCTGAGTATGCATGAATAAAACCCACTTTGGTGACTTCTTGATTATTTTCCTTTTCCTCCAGGGTTAAGGCCAATTATCTTTGTGTGCAGGATTTAAAATGTGCACCTTATTTTCAATATCCTTTAATTTTACTCCTATCCCTGGCAGCCAGGCAGATTTCATAGACCCTCTCCAAACTCCTCCACTTTTCCCTAACTTAAAGGAAACTGTTTAAAACATAACCATCTTGTATAGTCTTATATTTGAAACAATTTCAGATATCTTAGATGTCTACATTAAATTTAATGACTTCAGGGAACGTCTCCCAGCTTCAGTGTTTCTGACTTATTTTCTAAATGTTGAGTGCATAAGTGAATGCATACAAATGGCATGCAGAATGTTGGTTCTAATTCTATACGGTTGTATTTTTGGAAAAATCTGTAAATCATGAGATTTTGCTTTGTTGGTATAAAGTGAAGGATTTTATGATGTATGCAAATCGTTATGGCTTTTAGAACTCATCACTTCCAATTTAATAACGTTTTTAAATGATAACTTGGTTGCACACTGAAAATGTTTGAGCTTCAGATAGGACGCACAAGATTTATCACCAGTAGTACACTGTTAACTCTGAAGATGTTTTGCGATAGTACTGTAGCTCTTTCTTAGTCAAACGTTCCAGCAGAGAGACCTGCTGAGATTGTGCTGAATTCCGAAACACTGATGCTGGTATTGAAGAAATGATAAATAAAAATGTTACCTAAATGCTCGTTACAGAAGGCAGTCACACTGCTTAGGCTAACTGTTTTGTTCTGTGATCTGGGCATGAAGGGTGTAGCTCTGCCTGGGGCAGATATTGCAATGAAGAAGGTAAACCTGGGGGGACCTCAACCTTCGGAATTGTCCGACAGGTTCAAGATTCTTTTTTGACTGAATGTGGGTGAGAGGCTGCAGGTTGGCTGACTGGACTAACCAGATACCCATAGTATAGGAAGCTATTCAAGCAGGGATCATTGGGTGTGGGGTCTTAAATAAAAATATAGTGGTTGTAGAGGAACGTATAATTAGTTGGATAAACATGGTTCTTCACAGCCAAGAATGAGAATCCAGGCAGCTATGTGTCACCCATCTAGCCACAAGCTATCCTGACTTGGAACTGTATTGCTGTTCCTTTTGTATCACTAGGTTAGAATCCTGGAACTCCTTTCCTGACAACACTGAGTGTTTCTACACCTCAAAGACTGCAGTAGTTTGAGGCAGCTCAGCATCACCTTCTCCAAGCTAACCAGGGCTGTGCAACATTGTTGGCCTATCCAGTAACACCCACATCAACAAGTTCAAACTAAATTCCTGTGAATTTGTTGTGCATAGCAGACTCGTGAAGGTTATTAACCAGCTCAAATCTGTTATATTTACTGTCAGCTTCAGTTTAACTTATTTTTCACAAACATGATTTTGTACAACTGTCTTGAAGTTCAGTGGAGCATGTATTTAGTAATTGTGTTTAAGTTTTGATGGTTTTTTTCTCCCAAATCTCTGTGACAACCTTTTCCTTGGAAACACTACCGTAGGGAAAATTTGTAGTTGCTTTGAAATTAATTATCAGGGGATTTGTACTTTTTTTGAAAATAATTTAAGAGTTTGCATAAGTTGTAAAGGAATCAATGGTAATTTTCCTGGATAATAAACATTGGTTCATATGTCTTGGGGAGCCTGGACCTGAAAGTTATATCCACAGGATGAAAGAAGAAAGCAGTAATGCTGATGGCAGAAAAGTCTTTGACAGGAAGGGACAGAGGAGCTTTTGGATATTGTGTGAGAACTTGCTAAAACAAGAAGTGACAAAGCCAGGAACCTGAGGTATTAATTGGTTGATTAAAAAGGAACTCTTTTAAAAAGTTACACCATTTGTCCTGTTGTGATAGTGAGAATGTTTCAAGAAGAATGCTTTGCTAATGATAATAGTATCTGTGAAGCTCAAAGATAAACGCCTTTGTCAAATAGGTGCTCTAACCTAGCCTGTGCAATTAAAAAGCAGCAATTGTGGAACCGATTTGGTATGTAGTGCCACTACATCAAGCAAGGATGCGACCATGTTTGTGATTGTGTCACAGATATCTTTGCCTGTTTAAAATGACATTTACTTTTCAGCTTGAAATATCATTTGCATTTTAATTTGAGTAATTTGAGTTGGTTCTGATTTATTTTAAAGTGAAAGTGACAAAAAGTGGAATCTGTTGATTTTTTTTTCTTTTGGCGTTAATTGTTATTTGGCAAATTATTTTTGGTTTACAGTTCCCCTAAGGAGGTTGAACATATGAGGGACAACAAATATGTAATTTGAGTAAAGTGTTGCAGAAGACAGTCTTCACGAATCTAAGATGATTTAAACAAAAGCATAGATAATAAAGTGTGAAGCTGGAGGAACACAGCAGGCCAAGCAGCATCTCGGGAGCACAAAAGCTGACGTTTCGGGCCTAGACCCTTCATCAGAGAGGGGGATGGGGTGAGGGTTCTGGAATAAATGGGAGGGGGGGGGGGCAGACCGAAGATGGAGAGAAAAGAAGATAGGTGGAGAGTAGAGTATAGGTGGGGAGGTTGGGAGGGGATAGGTCAGTCCAGGGAAGACGGACAGGTCAAGGAGGTGGGATGAGGTTAGTGACAAAGGATGAGGTGCAGCTTGGGGGGAGGAAGGGATGGGTGAGAGGAAGAACAGGTTACGGAGGCAGAGACAGGCTAGGCTGGTTTTGGGATGCAGTGGGGGGAGGGGACGAACTGGGCTGGTTTTGGGATGCTGTGGGGGAAGTGGAGATTTTGAAGCTGGTGAAGTCCACATTGACACCATTGGGCTGCAGGGTTCCCAAGCGGAATATGAGTTGCTGTTCCTGCAACCTTCGAGTGGTATCGTTGTGGCACTACAGGAGGCCCATGATGGACATGCCATCTGAAGAATGGGAGGGGGAGTTGAAATGGTTCGCGACTGGGAGGTGCAGTTGTTTATTGCAAACCGAGCGGAGGTGTTGTGCAAAGCGGTCCCCAAGCCTCCGCTTGGTTTCCCCAATGTAGAGGAAGCCACACCGGGTACAATGGATGCAGTATACCACATTGGCAGATGTGCAGGTGAACCTCTGCTTAATATGGAAAGTCATCTTGGGGCCTGGGATGGGGGTGAGGGAGGAGGTGTGGGGGCAAGTGTAGCACTTTCCTGCAGTTGCAGGGGAAGGTGCCGGGTGTGGTGGGGTTGGAGGGCAGTGTGGAGTGAACAGGGGAATCACGGAGAGAGTGGTCTCTCTGGAAAGCGTTCTAATGCCACCACTCCCGCACATCCCAGATGTGCAAGTTCTTCAATGACCGCAACTTTCCCCCCCAACAGTGGTCGAGAACACCCTTGACCGCGTCACCCACACTTCCTGCAGCACATCCCTCACACCCCGCCTCTGCCACAACCGCCCAAAGAGGATCCCCCTCGTTCTCTCACACCACCCCACCAATCTCCGGATTCAACGCATCATCCTCCGACACTTCCGCCATCTACAATCCGACCCCACCACCCAAGACATTTTTCCATCCCCACCCTTGTCTGCTTTCTGGAGAGAACACTCTCTCCGTGACTTCCTTGTTCGCTCCACACTGCCCTCCAACCCCACCACACCCGGCACCTTCCCCTGCAACCGCAGGAAGTGCTACACTTGCCCCCACACCTCCTCCCTCACCCCCATCCCAGGCCCCAAGATGACTTTCCATATTAAGCAGAGGTTCACCTGCTCATCTGCCAATGTGGTATGCTGTACGCATTGTACCCGGTGTGGCTGCCTCTACATTGGGGAAACCAAGCGGAGGCTTGGGGACCGCTTGGCAGAACACCTCCGCTCGGTTTGCAATAAACAACTGCACCTCCCAGTCGCGAACCATTTCAACTCCCCCTCCCATTCTTTAGATGGCATGTCCATCATGGGCCTCCTGCAGTGCCACAATGATACCACCCGAAGGTTGCAGGAACAGCAACTCATATTCCGCTTGGGAACCCTGCAGCCCAATGGTATCAATGTGGACTTCACCAGCTTCAAAATCTCCCCTTCCCCCACAGCATCCCAAAACCAGCCCAGTTCGCCCCCTCCTCCCACTGCACCACACAACCAGCCCAGCCTGTCTCTGCCTCCCTAACCTGTTCTTCCTCTCACCCATCCCTTCCTCCCACCCCAAGCCGCACCTCCATTTCCTACCTACTAACCTCATCCCACCTCCTTGACCTGTCCGTCTTCCCTGGACTGACCTATCCCCTCCCAACCTCCCCACCTATACTCTACTCTCCACCTATCTTCTTTTCTCTCCATCTTCGGTCTGCACCCCCCCTCCCTATCTACTCCAGAACCCTCACCCCATCCCCCTCTCTGATGAAGGGTCTAGGACCGAAACGTCAGCTTTTGTGCTCCTGAGATGCTCCTTGGCCTGCTGTATTCATCCAGCTTCACACTTCATTATCTTGGATTCTCCAGCATCTGCAGTTCCCATTATCACTTAAACAAAAGCATGCTGGCTTGAACTTTGATATCAGAGGGAGAAGTGTAATATTGAACAAGTGGAAGTTTGTAAAATTTAACAATTTGTATAATGTGCTTTATAAAGAAGTCATTTCAGGGTACATCAACCAACTTGTAAAGCTTAGTTCAGTTTATGATAGGACTCTTGTGATTTTGATTTTTAAAAATCTAGAGCGTGTTTTGGAATTTGAGTCAGGCTGTACTATTAATAGTGTGCTGGGGAAAGTGTCCAATTGGACTGCAAGATATGCTAGAATTGCAGCATTATCAGGTGAATACTGATTTTTAACTTCCCCCTTTCAAAGGGGCAAAGCTTATTTATTTTTTACGTTTTACATAACATATATTTTCTTCACAGATCTTAATACCTCCAAAGGGATTGCTTCAGAAATTGAAGAAAGAAGCAGAAAATCCTAAAGAAGTTTTAGATCAGGTGAGACAATAAATGCTACGATAATAGGCAAAAGTTATGAGCCACATTAATTGCATGCATAATTGAAATGTAATTAATATGTTTTTGTATAAAGTGTATCCATAAGGCAATAATAACTTTGTATAGCACCATTGGGAATAATTAATAATCCTTTACTATATGGCAGAATGTCCCTAAATACTGTAGTGTTTTTATTCATTAACCCCACACCCCTCAGGAATACCTAAAAATATTACCTTGCCCTTTACCTCATCCATATAATGTTTTGGTAATCTTTCCCAAGGTGTGGAACATAAGAACAGGAGTACAGTATTCAACTCCTCAAACGTTCCACTGTTTAGTTAGCTCCAAGTATTAATCGGATCCTAATCCCATCAATCTGCATCTGTGAGTCTGTGCCATATATATCATTTTATCTGTACACATTTTTGAAGCTTTCAATTGACTTAGCCTCAAGTCTTTTGGAAGAATGTTGCAGATTTATGCAATCCTTTGTCTGAAGTAGAGTTTCCTTATATCATCTCTGAACAGCTGAGTTCTAATGTTATTGTTATGTTCTCATGGTCTGGACTCCCACACCAGAGAAAGTAGTGCAATTTCTATCAACTTTAATTATCTTAAACACCTCAAATGCATCACTCCTTAACCATTAATGCTTGAGGAAATGCAAATTTTGTACATATATATTCCTGTCGATATAATTTGCAACTTTTAGCCCTGGTTTCATTCTGATTCATCTTTGCTAAACTTGCTTAAAAGCCATTGTATCTTTCCTGAGATGAGGGGATCAATATTGAACCCTGTAATCTAGACTGTAATATAACTTCCAGCACTTTATATTCCAGTCCTCTTGAGACTGTGCCCCAAGTTCCATAACCATTTTAAATTGTTTAGCTTTCCACTAGCTTTTAATGATATCTGTCTTTGGGTCGTATATATCTTTGTCCCTTGGTTCCAACCCTCAGACTGTTTTTAAAAAAAAAATTCAGGTACATCTATCTTTTACTCCAGAATGGGTGACCTCATATTTCCCCACATTGAACTTCTTTCTGCCACAGTTTTACCTACCCGGTTAGATTAACAATGCCCCTTTGTAATTTTGTACTACTATCTATCCACTGTGCTGCTTAACTTTCATTATTTGAAAAGTGGACTTGCCATTCTCTCAGGTGCAGTTGATTTCTGACCCTCTGCTCATTCATGATGCCACTTTACACATGCATGTTAATAGTGCCCACCTACACAACTCTTCCATCTCTCTCTTCCCTCTGCCCTCACATTTGGTGATGAGCATCTAATATGTGATTATGAAATTTGCATTTTCAGGAGTGTAGAAGAGTGGGAAGTCTGTCTCTTATGCTTAGAAGAAATGTCAATTGCTGATTCGACATGTAAATGATTTTGATTGTATGAAATAGGTGAGATACCGAGTTGAATGGGCCAAATTTCAGGAACGTGAGAGGAGGAAAGAAGAGGAAGAACGGGAAAGGGAAAGAGTAGCCTATGCACAGATTGACTGGCATGACTTTGTGGTGGTGGAAACAGTTGATTTCCAGCCCAATGAACAAGGTAGTGTTGTTACTGTACAATAGCATGAAATATTGAGTTGGTTTAATCTTGTAATGATTGCATTCAATGTTTAATCACTTTCACTCTGATCATTGTTTTTCCAACATACTTTCCTTTGAATGTTTCTTGGCTTGCATTTGCAATTACAGTAATTTGAATTGAAATGTTACTGAAAGATAACTTGAGGATAATCTTGGAGGACTTCGATGGAATAGGTTTCTTCTCTGTACTACCAAACACCACCTTTAAAACCCTGGTCTCCAACCTTTTGAACCCTGCCTCGGCAACATGAAATGGCCAAAGAAAGATGGGAACTATCTGTCAGCATTTTTTTGTTCATTTTCCCTAATTCTTAGTTAACCTAACCTACTGTCAATTACTAATCCATCCAAACATGAATTCAACTCTTTACTTTCTTTGTATCAGTTTCTATGCTGTTGTTAAGTTCAGCTCATTTATAAGGCTTAGACAGTCCCATCTAGATGCCTTCACACTGCCCCTCTGGTTCTCGTGCTAGCTGACATTGTGAATAGTTCTGATCTCTCTTCCCACATTCTACATAAACTCGTGTACATTTTTGCCCTTCAGATCTGCGCTCATTTCACTCTCAAAGTTGTTAGCATCTATGCAAACAGATTTTCTCCCCTCTCATTTGAAAAGGTCTTAATCACAATTAGGTAATGATATTCAGAGATTGGGGTGCATTATCATTTCTTAACCTGTGGGAATTCTTCAATATGATCAATCTCCTCCTCTTCCATTATAAAATGTAATGTAACTATCTTTGTTTATTCCAAGCTCAGGAGTTGTAGCTGAACTATTTTTGGGAATAAATAATATTTGTAGGAGACTTTCACCTCAAGTTCATCAGAGATTCATCCTTAGCTGTTATCTTTTCCTCAGTTACCTGTTGTTATTATGGCAGCTATTCTAGACATAGTTCTGCTTGCGTTTGCACATTAGTGAACCCTACCTGTATGGTCCTGTCACTTTATCTTGATTTCTGTCTCCATGTTATTAGATTATTTCTTTCTCAACACTTGTCTTGGATGATCAATGCTTTCTTGAGCTAGAAGTTGAGAGAAATCAAAACTATCTTCTTCAATCCTGGCGCAAACTGTGTTAACAGTAACTCCAACCTTAGTTCTGCTAAAGTTTATAGTTGGATTATTCACACTATGTTCCATTGGACTTCAAGCTGAAATGCTGATCTCTATTCCTTTTCCCTTCATAAAGCCAGTCCAGCCATTTTTTTACCTCCATAGTATCACTTGCCATGACTCCTGTTTCAGTTCATCCAACATTTAAAGTGATCATTTGAGCTGATTTCCCAATGATGTTCTAAGCAGTCTCTGAAATAAATCCTGTATTAATTTCAGCCTGTTCAAATTTGCACTCCCCCCTGTTCCCTGTCCCACTTCAAGACCGGTTTATTCATTGTTCCTGCTGTTTCTGGTTCCTCAGCACAGTATACGTAATGTATATTATCATTTGGGTTTAGATTTTGCTACTGGCTTATATTTCCCTATCTCTAACTTCTTCCAGCAGTACCATGCCCCTGTCGTTTTGAAACACTTCATTGATTTTGGCCACATATACACCTTTCTCTTCAACATACTGATTTTGGGTATATCTTTAGCCACTCAGATCCTATGCAATGTAAATCCCTCCCAAATGCCTTCATTTTCCTCCTTCAGGGCCTTCTGCTAAACCCATCTCTCTGAAGAAAGCTTTGGTCCTAATCTATTCTTTGACAAAACCTGATTCTTCCTCTGCCTCATAGTCCTGGGGATGTTTAAAACATTGTTTTATACAAATGCAAGTAACTGTTGTAGGTAACACAAATCATTATACAGCAATCTTTGTTTTAACTGGCACCTTATGAACCAGCACTTTCGATAAACTGGCAAAAATTATATACCTGAAGTACTGAAATTTTACTGTATTATCGCGATGTCCAAGTAGTCAGCTGAGAGTGCATATGAGAAGGCTGTCTACTGGTAAGTTTTATTTAAGGCAAAGTTCTGTTATTATTTAAGTGTTTTATGCTATAAATCAAGTAAAACAGTGAAACCTGCGTTAGGTTTCTATTACCTAGTGTGGACCTCATGATAAACTGTCACCACCCTGGTCCCATTGCTGCCATTTAATAAAAAGTTTGCTGTGTTATATTACATTTATCAATGTAGTGTTTATATATTGATCTTAAAGCTTTTTTTTGTCATTTTGACATAATTGCTGGCCTTTGAATCAGACGTTGTAGGTTTGAGACTTGTTCTGTCTGTGCACATAATGTAGCATTATATCAAATTAAAGTGTTGAGTGAGCACTATGATATTGTTATTCAGCAAAGCTCAACTGAGACTTCATCTGCCTGTTCCAGTGGGGAAGGTGTTGTCGAAGATCATGACAATTTTAAAAAAATACATTGGGAGTTCCGATGTATATTCTTTTCTTAACCAGCGTTCTTGCCAGGCATAAAGTAGCTGCCAAATTTGTCTACCTAACAGTATTTCTTTGTCGTTTAGATAATTGAATTTTGTTCTCTATTTTCTTCTTCATCCAGAAGAATTTATACTATAATCGAGTGTTATTCTTCTGTTGGGACAGAAGTGGGAAAAGTAGATATGTGGTGGCAGTGAATCTCAACAGTTGCTTAACCTTTCTAATTACAGGGCATTTCCCTCCTCCGACCACCCCAGAAGAACTTGGAGCTCGTATTTTGATGCAGGAGAGATATGAGAAGTTTGGGGAGAGCGAGGAAGTTGAAATGGAGGTGGAATCCGATGATGAAGTTGAAGAAACTGAGGATAAGCCAGAAGAGACTCCATCACAGTTGGATCAAGATACACAAGTACAAGATATGGACGAGGTAAGATATAAAATGATCCTGGTTATTGATGTAAAAGTTTGAGTATATTGTAGTTTATCTTCATTATCTAAGGATCGTAGCATAATTGCTGTCAACTTTGCAAATTGCTTCCAGCATCACTGATTTAACTGTTGAAAGTCTAATGATGCCTTACGAAGACTTCAAAAATATTGGTAAAGTTGGCAAAAAGGAGGTAATAACTATTGTAATGACAAATTTGGCTTATAAATGTCCTTGAATTGTGAATTAAGCAATAGTGATAATATTCAATTCAGTACATTCAGCCTATTAGCAAGTCATATTAGATGCTGAGATGTCTTTCAGATAAATTGTGATAAGTGATTCAGCCATGGCCAGGAGCTAGTCTATTAACGTGACAAGGTTTTAGTTTTGAAATTAGTTTGTTTTTTTGAAAACTTGGAATTAATGCTGAATTTCACTTTAAGCAGACTTTGAGAAAACATTGCAGTTTTAGGCATTTGATATCTATAGTGTCACAGTGAACTTCTGTTAAAGTTTTAAAAACATGCATAATAATATAAATCATAGTATGTTTCTAAAGGGCTAACTTGATTTTCATGTTTCAAACTATAACTAACTTCTGGTAAAATGCCAAGTAAATATTAAAATGAATTGACTGTTCATCATCATAATATCAGTTTTAAGATTTCAACTACATGTCTCAATATTTATAAGCAATCTCAATCCACAAGAAATAATCTTACCGTATAGATTTGGAAAACAAGCGCTGGTCCAAATATATGTGGTTTTGCCTGACTTGGGTTTTTGTTCGTGGACTCTGTTGCAAGTTTTTTTTTGAAATGACTGGATTTGCTGAAGGTTTAAAATTTTTTCTCACATGGATATTTGCCCCCTTGACAATTCTGGAGATAGCACCAAGTAACTTTTGATTTGATCAATATCCTAAAAATGTGACATCAAGTCGTTGGTTTCCTTCAAGAACCTAACATTTATTAGGATAAGGGTCTAGGATCTTTATTAGAAAGATCTCGGCCCGAAACATCAGTTCTCCTGCTCCTCTGATGCTGCTTGGCCTGCTGTCTTCATCCAGCTCTACACCTTGTTATCTCATTTATTAGGATAACTTTTTGTTTATGTATTGCATGACACAATCACAGGCATCATATGAAATAAACAAGGAAGTACTTACTGTTTTCTGCACATGGGTCACTATATCGTGAATTCTTCAGTTTAACTGTTCCTTTGGTCAAAGATTCAAAGCACTTGCCCATAGGAGTGGGATTAATGAGTTTGAGCATCCATGTTATCAGTAATGATTTTCCTAGACATTTGGAAGCTCCGTCTTTTTTTTTCCCTAGCGTAGGGAAGAAAATACGAAATCGTTGGGGAAAAGCCATTCTAGTAAGGGCAGAGGGATGGGAGTAGGCCATTCAGCCCCTTGAGCCTGTTGCACCACTCAAGATCATGGCTGATGTGTGGCCTAACTCCATATCTTTGCCTTTAGCCCATATCCCTTAATATCGTTGCTTAACAAAAAGTTAAATCTAACAACTGAGCAAGTATCTACTGCCATTTGTGGAAGAGAGTTCTAAACGTCTCCCTCACCTTCTATATAAATGTGTTTCCTAACATCTCTCATGAATGATCTGAACTGAATTCTCTGACAATTACTCCGCTGATTCTCAAATTCCCAACCGATGGAAATAGTTTATCTACTCTGTGTTTTCGTGTTAATATCATGAACTTTTAGAACAGATTCTGCCCCCTTTAAATTCTGGAGAAAACAGGCCTAATTTCTATAATCCTTCCTACTAACTTAATTCCTGAAGTCCAGGTTTCATTCTTGAAAACCTGTGTTGTACTTCCTTTGGATCCATTGTATGCTTCCTATAGTGGTGCCCAGATCCGTAATCAATACTCCAGTTTGGGGCTAACCATGGTTTTGTATAACTGCAACATCAATTTTCCATCCTTTTACTCCAGTCCTCTAGATATAAAAGCTCGCATCCCCATTAGCTTTCTTAAATATTTTCTGTACCGATTTGCGACATTTTAAAGGTCAGTGCACTGGAACCCCCAAGTCTCTTTGAATATTAATTTCATACCAACTAGAAAGTATCCTGTTCAATCCCTTTTTGGGCCAAGATGGATAAGATCTCACTTGTTTGTGTTGAACTCCATCTGCCGCAGTTTTGCCTATTCACTTAGTCTATCAATATACCTTTGTAATTTTATGCTATTACTATACTGTCTACAAAGTTGCCTTACTTTATTATCATCAAATTTGGGTAAGTAACTTTCTTTGCCATTTAATAAATATGTGAATAATTTGTCCTTGACACAGATCCTTGTGGGACGCTACTGCTCGTACCTTTCCATTAATCCTACTTTCTGTTGCCTGCCACTCGACCAATTTCCCAGCCACATCAGTAATGTCCCTTCAATTCCATCGACTTCTACCTTAACTAACAGTCTTTTACATGAGACCTTATCAAATGTCTTCTGGAAGTTCATATAAACAATATCCATAGACGTTCCCCTGTCCACTACCTTAGTCACTGCTTCAAAAAGTTGAGTAAGATTTGTCAGGCATGACATATCTGTCATGAATCCAAGCTGGCCATTGCTGATTACGTGAAAATTTTCAAGATTTTCAGTTACTTCATCCTTGATTTTAGACTCTAACGATTTTCCCACCATAGATGGTTAGGCTCAAAAGCAGAAATTGTTGGAAAAGCTCAGCAGTACTGACAGTGTCTGTGGAGAAAAATCAAAGTGTTTAGGGTGTAGTGACCCTTTTTCAGACCCTTCTATGAAGGACGGTCACTGTACCCAAAATGTTAACTCTGCTCGCCAAAGATGCTGCCAGACCTGCTGAGGTTTTCCAGTAATTTCTGTTTTTGTGTTTGATTTCCAGCATCTGTAGCTCTTTCAGCTTTTTGTATAGGTGTTTGGCTAACTTGTCCTCCCTCGTTTTCCTCATCTGCCATTCTTAAAGAAAAATGGAGTGACGTGCAGATTTCCAGTTCAGGGGCATGAATCTTGTATGAAGAGAACTGTGAAAGATATTAGTAAGGGTGTCAACAATATGCTCCTCTATTTCCTTTAACACCTTTTGGATGGAAATCGTTAGGCCTTGGAGGAATTTGTCACTCTTTAATTCCATTCATTTCTTCATTGCCAATGTTTTACTTGTGTTAATTTTATTCAATCGCTGTTCCTGATCCACGAGTAATTACCTCGAGACTTCGGCCAAGCAAGCTGACTTTTCTACTGTAAATTCTGAAGCAAATTAGTCATTCAACGTCTGCAATCTTTCCCATTGTCATTGACAATATCCCAACTTTCAGTTTTTAGTGCACCAACATTGCTCCTGACCATCCAGTTTCCCATTATGTGGCTAAAAAATTTCTTGTTGATTTTGTTTCATAATCCCTTTTAGTAGCTCTCATAAGCTGCTTTCTGGCCCTTTGTTGGTCTTTGTATCTTTCCCATTCAGCAAGATCTGTGCTGTTTGTTGACATTTTGTAAGCCCTTTCTTTTAGTATTTTGCTGTCCCTTATTTCTTTGGCTGCCCATGACTATGTTTTCTTTGAGGAATTTTTCCCTTTTGGGGTACATATGGATTTTAATGTTTAATGTTCCTTTAAACTTTCTCCATGTTTTTCCAGCTGTTTTACCCATTAGCAGATTTTCCCAGTTTACTATGAACAGTTTCTATCTCAGTTTGTTAAAACAAGCCGTACATAAATCATTTAATTTATTCCTTAACTCTCCACTGGTATGCAGAACTCTTATCTGGGCCATACACTGAAACCTATCCCTCAGTACTGATGCTTTATTCACCTGTTTATTATTTCTCTCTTCTGGTTTAATTGATACACTTCTTATAATTTTGCCATTACCTGCTATACTTGAAGTAGGATTCCAAACTGTTTCTTTACTCTGTCATGTTACTTGATTTTGAAACTGTATTGACTTCTCAAGAACCCTCCCTGCCATTTATTGGTTTAAAGTCCTTGTGACCAACCTGTTTAACTTTTCAGCTAGGACACTGGGGATGTACTCCATTTGGGACCAAAGGTGCAGTTCTTTCCTGTCCCAATACTGATGTCAGTGCCTCACAAACGGGAATTCCCCTTTCCCACACTACTCCTTTAGCCATTCACTTAGTTCCCTAATTTTCTTATCTCTGTGTCAATTTGCATGTGGCTCAGGTAATATTTCACAGATTATAAACCATCAGTTCCTTTTCTTTAATTTTTTTTCCTAATCCCTGATATTACCCAAATAGGATCTCTTGCCTATGTTGTTAGTCCCAACATGGGTCACAACAACTGGACCCTCCCCCTCCCCCTCCCATATCCTTTCAAGCTGGTTCAGAATGTCCCTTACCTTGGCACTAGGCAGGGAACACACCTTCACACCATACAGGGCAGTCAATCCAGCTTTCAGTTTCTGCTTTCATGTACTATTTGATGTACTTAACCTACAGCGTGTGACTGCCTCCTGAAACGCAGCATTCAGGCAACTCTTCCCCCTCCCTAAATGTCGCGGTGTTTGACACTCAGAATCAAGCTCACCAACCCAACATTTTCTATAGGTATGTTTGCTGTGAACCACAGTAGGGTTCGCCAGCTTCTACATCACGTGGATGCATCACATTGCCTGGCCCTGCATCTCTTAAATTATTTAAATTAGCTGTCAGTTCGTATTTTAAAATTTTCTGCTGGTCTTAAGGTTTTAATCTGTAAAATATTTCTCCAATTTACCTTGAACCTGAAAGCAACTTGGAATAGATATTCAAATTACTTACCAACCTTTTTCTGTGATGTCACTTTTTCACTGTTTCTGATCCCTGAATCTCCTCCCCTGCTGGCCTGTCTCTCTGTCTCAGCTCTCAGGTAAGTCTGTAAGTTTGAAGACTTGGCCTTGTATTTTATTTCCTACTCAGACTCACCTCCTGCAGGCTCCTCTTCTCCTTCTGCCCCAAATTCCCACAACCTTACTTTCTTTTATCGAGCAGAAGCACTCACCAATGAGAGAAAAGGAGCAACCGATCACCCCTCCCCCACTTTTATCTAACTCCCTGTTTCATCAAACGGTTTAATTTATTTTAAATGCAATGCACAGTTCAACTTATTTTGACTTGTGTGATGGTTTGTTTTAAGGGATCAGATGAAGAAGATGAAAGCCAGAAAGTCCCACCACCTCCTGATAATCCAATGCCTCCACCACTTCCTCCTACTCCAGACCAGGTTATCATTAGGAAGGATTATGATCCCAAAGGTCAGTGTGCAAAAACTAAGGGAAGCTTGTGTAAATGCTATTGATTGGTCTCAAAACACTGATTTATCTCACAATTATTTTCATTAGGTTGCATTATTAGTCAGGAAGAAGTTAATGGAATCAAACAAATAGACAGTGTATTTCCCTGACAAAATGAACAATTTTCGAATTGGTATTGTAAAATTAAAAATTGAGGAATTTATTTATCTTGATCTTGATCTTGGTGCTACCTTTATATTGTAACTATTCACTATAAATCAGCCATACTGTTTCCTTGTTCATTTCATCTATCTGGCATAAAACTAGAGAAGAATTGAGGAATTGACGATCTTTGCAATTTTATCATACACAGTAACAACTCTTTTAAAAAATCAAAAACCATGCCTTAAGAATATTTTATGAAGCACTCAGTAAGAAGTATGCCACAACAGGACCACCTCTGACATGAAAAGATTGTCAGAGCTGGATTGATTCCATTAATTTTTTTGATAAATTTGTTCACAGGATGTCAGTGACTCTGGCACTTCAGACAGTGATTATATTTACTTATGATGAAGTGAAATAAGTTTGTTTTAATACATTAATTATCTTGTAAGTTTTGATAACTCACTCCCACCACTATCAGTTCTGAGCCAAAAAGTTGGAGGCAATGTAATGTGGGAGCTGAATCTTAAGTTGACACCTAGATCCATGTAGAGGGATAATTTGCAGCATTCACCTGGGCTCTTGTGGCATAGTATTAGTGTCCCTACCTCTGGGCTACAATATCCAGGTTCAATTCCTAACTGCACCAGCCATGTGTCTCTAGTAGTGGCAAGGGCCACTACAGCCCCCTGCTAAATTCTCCATGGTGAACTTGTTAAGTTTGAGGAGAGTAATGAATGTAAGCAGCACTTTCTAAGTGTGCTGTTGAAATAAAATGTTGAGAACCCCAAGCCATTAGGTTGTGGGAAAAAATCGCTATTACAATAGGCAATAAAACTCACTTGGATTTTCCACATGTATAAGTATAAAACTGACACCATGCTGGTGCAATTTTTGTAAACTGCAAATTCAGAGACTTGTATTTTCAGAGGTGGAGATCAAAGGATCAGTGTGCGATGATGAAGAACTTCCAGCTGTTTGGTTCTGAAGTTCGTTTTAATGATGGAACAAATTATTATTCACACTGCACCATCAAATCCTGGTTTCCACTTTTTAGTCTGATGTTCTTGCCCATCGATCATGGTGACATTGTCTTCACATCCTCCCATCCCCAGTCCTAGAAATTTCTAATCACCCTGTTCAGACAAATTCAGATGCATGTCTTGAGGCAGGTGGAACTTGACCCTGGATCTTCTATCCCATGGGTAGGAACCCCAGCACTGTGTCAAGAGCCCAGTTGAATGCTGCACTTTAGCCCAGTGCATAGCTGGAGTCTTCATTTTCTGATGCTACTCACCTCATTTCCTGCCAAACTTTAGCACTGCCCACAGTTCCTACCTGCTGCCACTAAATTCCTTCAAATGATTAAAGGCCAGTATTTTCCTCAAACCTGCAAACCCTACCCTCACACCAGAAAGAGTGAATTTTATACGAATTAGTAGTGCATATGTCAACTTCACTTGCTTTATAAAACACTTGGCCTCTGAGCCGACAGGATTTGCATTCACGATCCATTACAGGGTTTGACCATGTAAGCCAATACAATTGTTAACTGGCTACAAATAGCTATTTAGCATGCACTCAACTCAGCAGAATATATTTCATATACCTGTTAACTTAATAAACATCATTCACCACTCAGTAACTAAAGAAATAAAATACTTTCACAAAGATCAAAAAGGACTTGCACTGTCTCACCTCAGCATTCTCCAACAGCCAGGCAACGGTTACACTGCAGAAGCATGCAAATTAATTGTGCACACTTGGTTAACAGCAGTGTTTGTAACATTCTTTTACGGATTAGAAATACAGTAAGTTACGTTAGGGTTCCTAATTATCTGTGTGTGTGAATAGTTCTAACACATTGGCCCCTCCTAATTAAGATAACACTTATACTGCATTGTTGCAGATGCTGTCTTTAACATCAAACTAAAATTTTATGAACCTCTTCATGTGGCCGCCCATGTTGGAAGAGAAGATGCTCTTCTAATGTCCTAACCAATGTGTATTTAAATCACCTGAAAGACATGCCATTTATCTTATTGTTGTTTATGGGAGTTGCCATGTAATATGTTGCCTTAATTGTAAGAACAAATGTAAGACTACATTTCTTACCCTTTCCTCATTGCCACAATTGCATTTCAAGTTGAACATTATGTTGTTTTGGGTCTGAAGTTAGATGTAGGCAAGAGCTTGTAGGACTGATGAGATTCCCCTTACTAAGGGACATTAGTGAACCAATTGCGTTTTACGACAATCCATCTAATGACATCTAAATTATAGCAGTGATTGCATTTTCAGAGTAAAGAGAATGTTAAAAAGCAAAGTTAAAATATTTATATAAGATATGTTTATATGATTTCATATATTTAGTGCAGTTCCAGTGTTCTGTCAGACACTTAACAGGTTGTCATTTAGTTTATTTAAGAAGTACTAGTGTGTATAGCTCTGAATTCAAAGTTTCTGTGCATCAGATTGATTTTGTTTTTGTGGTATGTATACATTTACACTACAATGTTTCATTTGTTGGCCAGCTGCATAACCTGAAATTAGATTAATAGTTAATTTTTAATGTATGTTGTTTTATGACTCTTCATGGCATCAGGCATTATTTCTACTGTATAGATGCAAAGCTAAATAGAATGGCACTGGACTACAATTTTGCAGTCTCATTTTGACCTGTGCTGGGAGGCTATAGCATATGTACTTCACTTTTTTGAAATGTAAAGAAACAAATCCATTTAATATCTTGTGAATTTGCACTTTGATTTGTGAGCTTAAATATGTGTCTTTTATTCAATTACTGAAAAGTTTCATCTAAAATATGTATATATTTTATTTATACTCCTTTAGCTTCAAAACCAGTGGCTGGTACACCTGCACCTGATGAATATCTCATCTCTCCAATCACTGGGGAAAAGATTCCTGCCAGCAAAATGCAAGAGCATATGCGTATTGGGCTGCTGGATCCTCGCTGGTTGGAGCAACGTGAACGTTCCATTAGAGAAAAGCAGAGTGAAGATGAAGTATATGCTCCAGGCAAGTGTTGCTTGTGATGCTGCAGGAAACTGGGAAGAGGTGCAAGGATAGCTCTGTCAATTAAGAATGACAGCAGCATATAAGAGTGAAATGGCTTTCGTTTTGGAGATCAGACTATAGAGTCAGTTTGGGAAGAGATGAAAAATAGTAAAGATAAGAATTTACTGTAGGATTGGTTTAGAGGACCACTGGCAGCTACCTCACTGTACAATAGGATATACAGCAGAAATCATGGTGGCTTGCGAGAAAGGTATGGAATTTAATACTGGAGGATTCTAATTTATAAATAGGTCGGATGAATCAGATTGGCAAGGATAACCTGGATGATGAGTTCATGTTTTCTGGATGGCTTCTTAGAGAACTATGTTCGAGAGACAGTCAGAGAAGAGCACACTGTACTGGATTCGGTAATGTGCGAGTTGGAGTTAATTAATTAGCTCTTTTAGCCTGAGGAAGCGAAGAGTGAATTGAACTACTCGGGATAATTTTGGGGCACATAGAGCTGGCTAAAGTGATCTAGAAAATTAGGTTAAGGGATAAATCACTAGAGACAGTGACAGACATTTAAAAAATACTGAGAAAAGATGCATTCCAGTGAGAAAGAAAGATTTTAAGGAAGAACACACCAGCCCTAAAACAAGAGAGTTTAAAGTTTGTATCCAAGTGAAAGAAAAAGTTTATGATTTGGCAAAGTGGGTGGCAGAACAAAAGATTGTACAGAATATGAATATCAGCAAAGAATAACACTAAAAGGGTGAATTTGAACTGCAAGAGACATGAATGGCTGTGATCTTATTGAATGGTGGTGCAGGCCAAAGGGGTCAAATGGCCTACTCCAGCTCCTAATTTGTATGTTTATTTATTGTATGTATGTATGTTCTTATGTTGCGTTTTATTTCTTAGATTTGACTGTAATTGTCCCAGGAAATTCCTTTCCCTTGAATGTGCTTAAGATTGAGTGAACTTATTACTGTCAGCGGCTAAGTTTGAAAATAGAAACATATTTTCAGTTCACTTAAATTTCTGAAAATATTCTCATAGCACAAACCCAGTTTGTCCTCTTGATCTTACACATTTTGCAAACAACCCTGCATCTGTCAGTGCCAATTTGTAACCAGTAGAGGGTCTGGAAGAACCACTTCATCACATCACTGCTTAAACTCAGAATTCACACAGCAAGCGTTTAATGTTTCACTTGATCCTGTTAAATATAAGTGTGCCCTCTTTTTAGCATCCTAAAACACACTCTAGTCGTTGGCTCATTGTTAATGTGATCTTTTTGTTTTAAAATGGTCACTTAAAGACAGTGTAGGAACAGCAGTTGTAAGCCTTGGTTGATGTTAAATTTTGTTCCATTGACTAATTGATGAGGAATGCTACCTGCTGTGCTCTCTCTAGACCATTTTCTTTTAATCTATAAAACAGTAAATTTTAGTGAAAAATTATGCAAGTTTTGAGATTTTATTATTGACGTATGGCCAACAGAAGACAGCGAGTGGTAGTAGAAGGAAAATATTCTGCCTGGAAGTCAGTGGTGAGTGGAGTTCCACAGGGCTCTGTCCTTGGGCCTCTACTGTTTGTAATTTTTATTAATGACTTGGACGAGGGGATTGAAGGATGGGTCAGCAAGTTTGCAGACGACACAAAGGTCGGAGGTGTCGTTGACAGTGTAGAGGGCTGTTGTAGGCTGCAGCGGGACATTGACAGGATGCAGAGATGGGCTGAGAGGTGGCAGATGGAGTTCAACCTGGATAAATGCGAGGTGATGCATTTTGGAAGGTCGAATTTGAAAGCTGAGTACAGGATTAAGGATAGGATTCTTGGCAGCGTGGAGGAACAGAGGGATCTTGGTGTGCAGATACATAGATCCCTTAAAATGGCCACCCAAGTGGACAGGGTTGTTAAGAAAGCATATGGTGTTTTGGCTTTCATTAACAGGGGGATTGAGTTTAAGAGTCGTGAGATCTTGTTGCAGCTCTGTAAAACTTTGGTTAGACCGCACTTGGAATACTGAGTCCAGTTCTGGGCGCCCTATTATAGGAAAGATGTGGATGCTTTGGAGAGGGTTCAGAGGAGGTTTACCAGGATGCTGCCTGGACTGGAGGGCTTATCTTATGAAGAGAGGTTGACTGAGCTCGGTCTCTTTTCATTGGAGAAAAGGAGGAGGAGAGGGGACCTAATTGAGGTATACAAGATAATGAGAGGCATAGATAGAGTTGATAGCCAGAGACTATTTCCCAGGGCAGAAATGGCTAACACGAGGGGTCATAGTTTTAAGCTGGTTGGTAGAAAGTATAGAGGGGATGTCAGAGGCAGGTTCTTTACGCAGAGAGTTGTGAGAGCATGGAATGCGTTGCCAGCAGCAGTTGTGGAAGCAAGGTCATTGGGGTCATTTAAGAGACTGCTGGACATGTATATGGTCACAGAAATTTGAGGGTGCATACATGAGGATCAATGGTCGGCACAACATTGTGGGCTGAAGGGCCTGTTCTGTGCTGTACTGTTCTATGTTCTATTTTTCATATAGATTTTGATCTTTTGAGCTGTTTTTTCCGTCAGGTCTGGATATTGAAAGTAGTTTGAAGCAGTTGGCTGAACGACGTACTGACATCTTTGGTGTGGAAGAAACAGCCATTGGTAAGAAGATTGGTGAAGAAGAAATCCAGAAACCAGAAGAGAAGGTATAAACATCTATTATTGAGAAAATCTTTTGTTACTCACAAGTTGTTCAAATGATGTCTTGATGCAGTTTTTTAAGATTATATTCATGGGATGTGAGCAACACTGGCTGGACCAGCATTTGTTTCTTTGAGAAAATAGTGATTAGCTGCCTTCTTGAACCTCAGGAAGCCATTTGCTGTAGATAGACCCTCAATGACATTAAGGAGGGCGTTTCAGAATTTAGGAATGCCAATAAATTTCCAAGTCAGGAAGGTGAGTGGTTTGGAAGGGAGGAGGTGGTGTTCCTATGTATCTGTTCCCCTTGTCCGTCTAGACGGGAATGATTGTGGATTTGGAAGGTGCTGTCTGATTAGTAAATTTCTACAGTGTATGTTGTAGATGGTACATGCAGCTGCTACAATTGAGCCCCACCAGTGGAAGGAGTCAACTAGCTGTCAAGCATCTTGAGTGCTGTTGGAGCTGCACTATTTAAGCAAGTTGGGAGTATTCCTTAGTACTCTCGTCGTATCTTGTAGATGATGGACGGACGATTGGAAGTGAGGAGGTGATTTACCACAAATCCCAGTCTCTGACCTGCTGTTATAGCCACAATATTTGTATAGCTAGCCCAGTTCTGATCAATGCTAATTGACAGTGGGGAACTTAGTGATTGTAATGCCATTGAATGTCAAGGATTTCCTGATGTTGCTGCTTATTGCAATTTCACAATGTAACCATAAACTTTCCCTTGCCTTTATTACACATAAATACCTAGCATACCAGTGTAGTATATATAATTTCATTCAACAGCTATTCTCTCCCAAATAGTCATAGCTGCATAGGAATGAGTACATTTGATTAAATGTATTTTTTGAATTTTAGTGAAGCCCTTTTATATTTAAAGTAAAGCTTGTAAAATAAATTAAACTATGGAAATTAATGCCATGGTACAGTGTAAAGTGATAATGCTAGGTATGGCCTGCTTATTCAATTTGGGAAAACATTTGGGAATAAAATAATAATTGTCTATTGCAACAGTTAATGTGGGATGGTAAAAAATATTTCCTACAAATCAATTTAGAAATTGAAGGCAAAGTTACTCTGTAATGATTATTCAATATTGCAGCCATGCTATTCATTGATTGTAATTATTAAATACATAAACAGGTTAATTAGAAATGCCTCTGTTCATTGTTTTCTTGCTTTGGCAAAGGTTACTTGGGATGGTCATTCTGGCAGTATGGCCCGAACACAACAAGCCGCACAAGCTAATATCACTCTGCAAGAGCAGATCGAAGCCATCCACAAGGCCAAGGGATTGGTTCCGGAAGATGACACGAAAGAGAAGATTGGACCCAGCAAACCCGTTGATTTACCTCCACAACCCCCACCTCCTTCATCTGGATCAAATTCTTCAATGAATGCTCCACCAATTACATCAATGCCTCGACCACCTTCTGTAAGTTCTAACAGCTATCTTGAAAATGGTTCAGGCATTTCAGAATTGAATGGAATAGTAATGTAGAAATAAATCTTGATCTAAGCAATGTGCTAGTTAAGACCCTACACTTAAAGCATATTAGCTACAGATCTGTTATCTAACAATTTGCTATTTGATTTTTCAATAGCCACTAAGTGGAACTGTACCATCTCCCATTTCTGTTGTTGAGGGTTCATTGACATTCATTCTATTTCTGTTTTTGAATCATGTTTCCATTGCAATACAGTACTTGGCAATGAACCATGTGATACAATATAACAATGTTATTGATTTTCCCTCCGCAAGCACAGGCAGAGGAAATCATCAAGAATGAACTAATCAGAAAATTGTCAGAATTCATTTGTATTTTCAAACTTTGTCTTCTGTATATTTTATGATCAATTACAAAAGCAGAAAATGTTTAACAAGGCTTTTGAAAATCCTACCTGGCCACTCTTAACCGAAAAATAAAACGTGACAGTTGCACGTCATGATTTGTAAAGCTTCAGTAACACTTGGAAGTAGGTCTGACAAAACTTGGCGTAACAAGGATGATGTTGCAGTGACATAACACATGGGAAAGTCAAAATCAAGCTGAGGTGGATTGCAAAACAGGGTAATAGGATCATATCCTGTTTTGAATGTTTTTAATTTGTTATGACATTGACATAAATTTAAAATATTAATTGTTAACTAGTGAAATGTAAGTGCTCCAGTGCCATTACTGGGAGAATGAGATTGTAGCATGACTAGTTTGCAAAGACAGTATTTCATATGCACGTTGTCATAGAAATTGAAATGAGAAGTTAAACAGTGTTGGAGGTTTGGTTCTGTGTACAGGAAAAGTGATGATTTGTTTTTAGAGACACAGTACGATTAAACATTTCTCTAATTATTTAGATGCCTCCCCCAGTGCGGAATGCTATGTCATCCATGCCAGTTCTTCCCAGGCCGCCAATGTCTCCTGTTATCCGATTAGCGCCTGGACCTGTTATAACAGCTCCTATGCCACCTATGATCCCTGGACCTCGAATCAACGTAGTGCCAATGCCTCCATCAGCACCACCAGTTTTAACTCCGCGCCCGCCACCAATGGTGGTACCAGCAAGTAAAATTATTTAAAATATTTTACAGTTTTACACTCTAAATTGATTTGCAAATATGAACCCAAATATTTTGTTATTTGTTTCTCATTTAAAGCTTCCAACGAATATTTGCACATGTTCATGTAAAGAAAGTCACAGCATTTGTAATATAATTGACTGACATGGGAAAAGAATCTTCACTGCATCTCTAAAATTTATGGAGTGGAACAGAAGAGACACTACGTTTGGTTTTGAGCAGTAGCAACTAGGAATAATAACCAATAAAAATAGATTTTCATTTTTTTTAAATCCAAGCAATCTGTTGTAAGGTGTCAGTTATGGGACAATTATTGGCTCACTCTTCTCTTGAGGATTAGAAGCCCCAGTGCTGAATCTAAACCAAATTATCCAGACTGACATTGAAGAAGGGAGTTCATCATATTTGGAGGTGCTGCCCTTTGGATGATGGGATAGACTTGGAATTCTTCTGCCCTCTCAGATGGGCATGAAAGATCTAATGGTAACTTTTCAAAAGATCAGCTGGGTATTAACCTGATGTTTTCAACATTTTCTGTCCCAACAAATTACCTGATTACCTTGCCATTTGTAGGCTTGCCAAGTATAAATTTGTTACCACATTTCCAACATTACAACAGTGATTACAATCAATTATGTACTTTTTGAAGTAAAATGCTTTAATACAGACTGAGGTTTTTAAAGGTGATATACCAAGGGATAATTGTTTCTTCTAATGTTTCTTACAGTAAGTTAGAGAATGCATTGTTTTTAGATCAGGGATGTTACATTAGTAGCTAAAACGTAATTTTCTGTCCCTTTAAGGTGATATCGTTTCTCATAATCATGAAACTGATTTGATAAATTACTGTAGTTGATATGACTTGTTAGAGGCACTATCTGAGTCTTGGCTTGATGATGACTGGGTTCCATGATGGCATGTAGCACGAGTGTATTTTACAAAAAGTGAGCCACATATATGTTTACTTAAGTTTTAATTTTAAAAAAATTATGACTTCTTCATTTCTGTTACGTTCAGCATTTGTACCTGCACCTCCAGTAGTTCCTGCCCCAATTCCTTCTTCCCTTCCTCGCCCTCCACCCCCACTGGATGATGAGCCAGCAGCCAAAAAGATGAAAAGTGAGGATAATCTTATTCCAGAGGAAGAGTTTCTACGGAGAAACAAGGTATATTGTACCCACTGTTTAAAAATCATGTTCAATTCAGATTTAAGAACATGTTTGGGCATGCCCTTTAACCTTGTTTGTTTGTTTGTTGCTGAATGAGCTAGCACGTATTTATTTACACTATTTTATTCAACTAACTAACAACAAAATGCTATTTGAATTTTCACTGAATCTGAGTCTTTTTCACAGTTCTCTAATGGAGTTTTTTGCATTATGGAAGGAACATTGATGATCACGGAACATGATATCACACAGATGATTCCTGGAATGTTAGGTTTAATGAACGGCTGAGGATCCTGGGATTGTATTCCTTAGAGTTTAGAAGGTTGAGGAGAGATCTAATAGAAACTTAGAAGATAATGCATGGCTTAGATAGCGTGGATGCTGAGAAGTTGTTTCCATTAGGCGGGGAGACTAGGACCCGTGGGCACAGCCTTAGAATTAGAGAGGGTCAGTTTCAAATGGAAATGAGACATTTCTTCAGCCAGAGTGGTGGGCCCGTGGAATTCATTGCCGTGGAGTGCAGTGGAGGCCAGGACGTTAAATGTCTTCAAGATGGAGATTGATAAATTCTTGATCTCACAAGGAATTAAGGGCTACGGGGAGAGTGCAGGGAAGTGGCGTTGAAATGCCTATCAGCTATGATTAAATGGTGGAGTGGACTCGATGAGCTGAATGGCCTTCCTTCCACTCCTATGTCTTATGGTCTTGTGGTCTAACATGCAGTACCTAGATATATTTATGAATCCATAGATATTTAATAATTTTGACACTTTAAGCAAATGTTTCTTATTTTAATAAAGACTTCCTCACATCCTGTTAAGCTGTACAAATTCGCAGTGCATTCGGAGGGAATTCATATCATCTGACTGGAGCATACTAAAACTGACCTGTTGCATTGATCTCTTACACTCACCCCTCCTGTATCATGTACTTTAAATATTTGCCCAGGTTTCCATTACAAGATGTAATCTCTACTTAAAACACTTATTGTGTTAAAATTGTTCCATGCTTTCAACAACAATGCATAGATAAATTTCTTCAAAACTGTTCTGATAACTTATAATGGTCATCATTTTAACAATTAACAACCTGATTCTCCAACTGAACGAAGTAGTCGCTCCCTAAAAATACTTAACCTTTAACAAAAAACTCTGCTAAATCCCCTTTCTGTTGCAGTTCAAATGTATCTCAAATCACTGTAGCCATCTGTAATTTGCCATCACTCCTCATTTTACACTGTACACATTCTGTGGCTTACATATCCTTTCTGTGTTGAGAAACTATATATACTTGCTCTATATACTTGCTGAGACCTAATCAGAGTTTTGAACAAATTGATCTTTTTAATTTACTTAGTACTAGATCTAGCTAATTATCTATTTAGAATGCTCTTAATTTTGACTTTTTTCCAGTTTATGCTTGTGCTTTCAGCAATTTATATACTGGAACTGCAAGTTGGCTTTCCATTGAATATATCATATGCACTCCTATTTCTTGTTTCTCCTCCCAAAAATAATTTAGCACAATCATATTAAATATACTTGCTGTGAAAGTCGCTACATTGCATGCACTAGCACAACCAAACATTACACGTTTTCTATTTTTAAGTTTATTCCAACATTTATGTACTTTGTTTCTTTTAAATTTGTTTTTGATTCTTGCTTTCAAGTTTATTGTATTAATTTAAGATTAACAATTCCTCAAAATAATATAATGTATGTGTATTTTGGTGCTGCTTTAGCTAGACGTGCAACTCTTATGCTTTATTTTAGAAAGTAATGCATTTTAACAATGTAATTTTTTTTATTTTAATAAAGCAACTTTGCAAATTCAAATGTGATCAATTGTTTTGCTTTAAGGGTCCAGTTACAGTCAAGATACAGGTCCCCAACATGCAAGATAAATCTGAGTGGAAACTGAACGGCCAGATCCTCGTTTTCACCCTACCTCTAACAGATCAGGTATGGGTAAACTATGGAATTGTAATATATGAATGATTAGCAACATGGATTCAATATAGCAAGATAATATGTTAAAAATTTGAAAAGGAACAAATGTTTGATCCTGTGCTACTTCACTTAACCCTGTGTGTATGTCCTTCTGATCCGCTCTTGTCTGTCATAGACCCTTCATTCCAATTAGTCCATGCCAAACATAACCCCAAACTAAACTTGTTCCACCTGCCTGCTCCTGGCCCATACCTCTCCAGATCTTTCCTATTCGTGTACCTATTTAAGTGTCTTTTAAACGTTTTAACTGAGCCTGCATCTGCCACTTCCTCAAAGTTCATTCCACATGCGAGCCACCCTCTGTTTAAAAAATAATGCTCCTCATGTCTTTTTTAAATCTCTCTCCTCTCACCTTAAAAATATGCCCCTTGTCTTGAGATTCCCCCATCCCAGGAGGAAAAAACACCTACCATTAACCCCTCATGATGTTATAAACCATTCTAAGGTCACCTCTCACCCTCCTAAGCTCCAGTGAAAGATAACTCAACATATTTAACCTTTCTTTTGAAACTCAAACCTTTCATACTAAGCAGTTTCCTGGTAAATCTCTTCTGGATGCTATCTAGTTTAATAACAGGGTTTGAAGGCTTTTTTGTTATCCACCTCAACTACTACTTAGTACCTCAACTATTTAGTAGCAAATTCCACATTCTAAATACTCTGTGCAAACAGTTTCTTCTGTACGTCTTATTGGATTGTTCAGACCATTCAAAAATTTGCTGGATCATATTTATATGAGCTTTTGATATTGTTTTTTTAACTTGGAATCAAGTATTAGTGGGATTGATTCACACATTGTTTCTTTTAGGTGTCTGTTGTCAAGGTGAAAATTCATGAGGCTACAGGGATGCCTGCTGGTAAACAGAAACTTCAATATGAGGTATATAATCAATGTACAAAATCAAGCAGGAATTGAGAGAAAATGTTTCTAGTTACACTTTTATGTACATGCTTCTGTCAGAACTAACACTTCTGGAGACATTTTGTCTTTTATCTATGTTTTTCTGTGTATTGGGGGTCAGTTAGCTTAGTTCGTTGGGCAGCTGGTTTGTGACGTAGAGTAACACCAACAACATGGGTTTAATTCCCACAGCAGTTGACGTTGCCATGAAAGACTCTACCCCTCAACCTCTCCCTTTGCCTAAAGCATGGTGATGGTCAGGATAAACCAGCACCAGTCATCTCTAATGAGAGAACAGCCCTTTCGTCCAGTTGGACTGTGGTAACTTTAAAGATATGATATAAATGTGTGACACTTACTGTGATCCAACAGTAAGGAAGTAGTCTATCTATTCTACTGACTTGGTATAAAATTTGCCCAAGCTTTGCTTGCATATCAGTGGATAAAATTATGTAGATTTTTCTTTGTGGTCCTACCCTATTCAAGTGATTAGTAGTTTGAAGTGTTTTTACTGTTGTCTGCCTCCCATTTGAATTGCTGGAGAGTTTGCAGGTTTTCCTGGAATAACTGTTTGATGCTGCTAGTAACACAGCACAACTGAATGTCATATAAATTGTGGTTGAATTGAGAAAGAAAATTCTGGTTTTAAAAAGTCATTGCAGTCTCACTTCTTTTTTTAATTTTAGGGTATCTTTATTAAAGATTCAAACTCTCTGGCCTACTACAATGTGACTAGTGGCTCAGTTATCCACCTTGCCTTCAAAGAACGAGGAGGTCGAAAGAAGTAGCATCTGGCTACAATTAGAACTGTCTTTTTACATCTAAAGGATTGTGAATTTAACTATCTGTTCTTAAGATTCAGAACATTGGAATTGTTAACTTTTTCAACAGAAAATTCAGACTTGTGATATCTTTTATTTAGAAGAACGTAAATGTGGGTTACGTAAGAAACATTTCTGTCTACAAGTTAAAGGACTTTATGTTAAAAAGTCAAAGTTGTGTACTTATTTTCATAATTCATTCAATTTGATAGAATTCTGTAAAAAGGTCTGTAAAAAAAAAATAGAGATCAAACAAAATTTGGTGTTTAACTTCTGAGGACCAGCATTCACAAAACCCATGTTGGTTAAATTATCTTCCCTGCTCCTTGTGCGATTATTGCATTTAGCTTTCTGTAGAATAATTTTAATAAAATTGTATCAATTTTTGTGTCTTTGGACTTTGATTTTAAATAATATGTATTTAAATTTTTTTTAACTAACAGCAAGGGATGTGTTTGAGATGCATCTCATTCTTCATCCATTTAAAATTCTAAGATTGTTCTGTTGCAATATCTAACTGCTGTTGAAATTATTCTAGACATCTTCCTTAACTACTCTATCCGTAACATTATTCCATATAGCAATCACTCTGTATGAATAAGATTTTCATGATATCAGTCTTAAAATTACTTTTTACTAGTTTGAATCTGTGACCCTAATTTCTCTCCAGTTTAAAGTAATATTCTGGATGAGCTTCCTATACCATCAACAAACCTTTAAACATTCTTTATCAACTAATTTTATCCTTGTTTATTGTTATTACCAAAGCTACAGGAGTTCATTGGACCAGCTGAACTGGTCATAACATACAGTTAAAAATATTTTTTCCCCAGTTAAAGAGTGCCAATTAAAACCTTTATCTCTTTTGGATCTTAAATAAAAAGATCTCTATCAACCATATTCTTTTATAATAAATGCAAAATTATTTGGTTTATTAAGCACATCTGAGTAAATGAAGAAAATACAAAACTGGATAACACATATAATATTAAAGTATCGGGTAAAGGGTAAGAAAACCAATTTCTCCACAGAGATTGACTTTTAAGGGGAAATAAAATCTTCACCAAATGAAGAGGAAAAAGATCAGGTATGAACTGTTCCTATTTAATTTTGTCTAGTAGGCTGGTACTCCTAGCTTATCAAACATATGGTAGACATAGTTTGGTAAGAAAGTACAGTATTCAGGTGTTCCTTCAATCAACCCATCAAATCTTCCAGAAAAACAAATAGACATTACCACACCCTGGGATGTAGGGGTACATCAGGGCCTAATAACCAGGGCTTGGGTAGGCACAGATGATGAGCAGCACTGCAGCTCTTGATTTCTTTCGCCCTGACTGTTAAAGCATTCTCATTTATGTATAAACATGGAAGATCAGCTGAACAGCCTCTTCCTTACGGGCTTTCACTACAGCTGAAAACCAGAACAAACTATAAACCAAACACTGCTCAAACAACCCTTAGCAGGAAGTCTCCAGCAAAAAAGCAGTTAGTGCATGTTAAGTAATTCCTAATATGATGTGAAATATGTGATTATATATTTTAATATAACTTACTTTATAAAGAGTTTGGATTTTCTAGTGGCATGTTGTCAGTATTTCTAGAGCCAGTTTATTCTTAACTAGTATGAGAATGGAAACCTCTAGAGTAATGATGGGAATTAGTTTGCATTGCAAGATAATAAATGTAATTCAGGCATATATTCTTTTAAACGTGAACCATTATTCTACCGTCAACACCTTTAATATGCTTACCCAATCCATTGTTGCCAAATTGTGGTCCATACTCTTACAGTTTCCTATATTTAAGTTTAGGAGCCTAGATTTGAATTTGACTCCTTCATTCTCCATCTTAAAGAGGAATTCTATCACATAATGGTTGCTCTCTCCCAAGTGACCCCCCCCCCCACAATAAGATTGTTAATTAATCCAAATGTACCCAGTTTAGAACACTTTTATTCCTCAACATATTGGTCTTAAAAAATGTTGTGTACACACACCAGGACATCCTTGTCCTCTATTATTGGTAATTTGGTTTGTCCAGACTATATGTAAATTTAAAATGCCCATGGTTACAGTTGTACCCTTAATGCATGCGTGTTTGAATTCTGGCTGAATGTCTTCCCTTACGTCTCTGCTACTGTTTGGACAACACCCAACAATATTTCTTACCTCCACCCCTACATATCATGACTTTCCAAGCTGATTTCTTTGCTATTTCATTTAACTCCTTAACAATGCAACCTATATCCATCCTTTTATTGTCTGTCCCTTCTAAAGAGTGAATACTCACCTTCTTCATAAGGTCAGAAGTGTGGTTCAGCACCATTCAAGACTCCTTGGATATTGAAGTAGTCCATCTGGACAATATCCTGACAAGTAGCAAATAACATCCTTGCCACGTAAATGCCAGACAACAACCATGTCCAATAGGAGACAAATAACAACTGTCCCTTGACATTCATTTACCATCACTGAACCCCTGCTACTATCAACATCTTTGGGGTTAACATTGACAAGAAACTCAACTCGACTTGCCATATAAATACAGTAGCTACAAGAACAGGTCAGAGACTAGGAATACTGTGGCAAGTCATTCCTCTGCCTTCCTCAAAGCCTGTGTACCATCTACAAAGCACAAATCAGTCCCCACTTGTCTGGATGAGTGTAGCTGCAACAACACTTGGAAGCTTGACGCATTCAGGACAAAGCAACCTATTGACACAACATCCACTGCCTCCGCTTATGTTCAGTAGCAGCAGGATGTACTATCTATAAGATGCACTGCAGAAATTCATTAAATATCCTTAGCACCTTCCTAACCCATGGCTGTTTTTTCTAGAGCAACAAAGACAGCAGATACTTTGGAACACTATCAGCTGCAATTTCTCTTCATTGTCGCTGGGTTAAATTTCTGGAATTCCCTCCCTAAGGATATTGAGAGTCATCCTTCAGCACATGAACTACGGCGGTTCAAAAAGACAGCCTAACACCACCATCTCAGGGACAACTAGAGATGGGCAATAAATACTGGCCAGACAGCAACACCGATGCCCCACAAGTGAATTAAACGAAAAGTTTAGTTCCCATCCTTGGTAACCCTGCAGCCATGAATCTGAAATCACAACTACATTATATTCACTTAAGTCCATTTGCACTGCTAATTCATCTACCTTATTTTGAATGTTCATTCACATTAAGACACAAGTCTTTAACCTTGTCTTTTCTAACCATGTTAATCATCTTGGCTTTATTTTGCATTACAGCCACATTTTTTTCTGTCTTCCACATTTGCCTTTTACTTTTGTCTTTTGTTTCTATACTTGTTTCTCCCTTCTGTCATCTTGCTAAGGTTCTCAGCCCCTTGCCATTCTAGTTCGAAGTGTCCACTTGCTCTTTGCTTTTTGTAATTGTCAACAGTGTGATATATATATACAGTGTGATTGATATATATATATATATATATATATATATCAGTGTCATTTTGTTTATTCTAGTCTTCAACTATATGCAAACACCTTAAAATATAATAAATTTTAAAACTTGTTTTATGGGATTTAGACAGTGCTCGCACTGTTAGTATTTGTTTCCCATCCCTAATTGCTCCTTGAACTGAGTGGCTTGCTAGACCACCTCACTAGAAAACAGTTAACAATCAATCATATTACCTTGGGTCCAGAGTCACATGTACACTGGACTAGGTAGGCACAGCAGATTTCCCTTCCTGAAGGATATTAGTGAGCAAGATGAATTTTTATGATAATTGTTACTAGTTTTACAGTCTCGGTTATTGAAGGTAGTTTTCAATTCCAGAATTATTAATTTAATTTAAATTCCACCAACTGTCATCATTAGCCTGGGTTTGTGAATTGCTAATCCAATAACATTACCACTATGCCATCATTACCTAAATAAGCTGCAGATGGAACAGAAATTCCAGCCGTTCTCAATGCCGCAAACTCCAGTAGCTCCAAAAATGTACTGTTAGATCAAAAATAATGGGAAGTTGACAAATATTTTTTTTTAAAAATTAACATGGGCAAAGGGACAAGGAAATTTGATTATGTAAATAACTTGGGTGTAATGGCTTACTCTGTTATAATATTCAAATGATGTTGGCAACCTTCCGTCCCAGTGCCTTGTTCCCTCAACCAAGTTGAGCCCATACGCCTTGCTCAACAAGGGCATAACCCAACCTCTGTCTCAGTCATGTGCATTGCAGCAACTTCTAAACAATACCACCCTCGGCATGACTTTCTTGTCTTAGCAGAATCCACGTCTAGCCTAGTAATATTTTCTTCAATATTGCAACATGTGCTCTATTGTTAAAAGTTTTGAAAATCAGTTTGAGGAATTCTATAACGATGAAACACATATGACACATAAAGGAAGAGAAACTTGAGTGGAAGAGAAGTGGAAAATAATTGGTTCAAATATGAAGAGTTGTCATTACACCATACCCCAGTCAGATTCAACACATTTAAGAATAGAGGTAGGCAATGGAGGGTAAAAATTAGCAAAAGAACATGGCATGTTATACCTCTGCAAAATAATGTACTTTTTTTCTCTCTACTCATGGTTGAAATTTTGCTTTGTGAGAAAGCTTTCCATTATTTAAAAGGTGATCTTCAATGAATCATATGATTAAGTTTCATTTAGTTCCTGTTATGAGTAAGACCAAGTCTTCCAGTGTCACTTTCAATAATTAAATAATTGAACAGGAACTCAAGTGAAGTAGAACTGACGATACTTTTTTTAGATTTGTTTAAAAAGTTACAATTGATTCACATTCTTTCAGTATTTTGCAGGCATTTGTTCCTAGACTTGCCAATGTACAAGTAGTGAGTTGTTGGATATATATGTGACCAGCTCAAGAAACTCACAGCATTATTTAGAACCACCCTCTGTGGCACAGCCAAAATACCCACACCTTATGGGCATTAGATATAATGTAAAAAGATCACCACCACAGCAAATTTATTACTTTGGAAAGTGTCATGAGATGACATTTGAAGTGTAGTGAAATGGGAAAAAGCAGTGTTTTAGTAATGTGGTATAATGTCCATAGACTATATTTATTCTGGTCTATCTTTACAGAAAATGTCATTGTGAATGTACAATGCAGAAACCATTAACTAAGCTTGCTTGCATTAGTGAGTGGCAGATAAGGTTTGTGTGTTAAAGTACGAAAGATCACATCCTGCATAGAACCAAGTCACTATGCTAGCTAATTTTCAATTTTTTGATGATAATTGTGTTACGTTTTGTGTAACAAGTTGTGTATGGATTAAATGTAGAATTAATACCTACCAATGCATTAAAAGAAAATAATATGCAAAAACATTTGAAATTATATTATTAACCAGAATTATAAAGTTTACAAAAAATACCTGAGTACCAAGGAAATACAAGTGCCTTGAATGCCATCTCAAGTTTTGTTTCATGCTTAATACCTTTTTGAAGTTTTCATGTTGAAGTTTTACAAGAACTCTTCATATTTTCCATGATCTTTGCCAAGCTTCTATTGTGCAATTTAAGAGATTATTTTAGAACAACACTACATCAGCCATAAAATAAGAACTGCAGATGGGAGAAAACTAGCTTTATTGATGAAACACAGAGGGATAACATCCCTGAACATGTTGTAATGTCATGCTTAAAAATGTTAAGCATATCCCGTTGTCTTGTCGTTATTATAAAGAAAAATAATGTGAAGGAAAGAAAGAACATTTCGCTATTTTCCTTAATCTTTTTTGGCAAGAATAGACTCATATGCATAATCGGCAGTACATAAGGAAGCAGACAACAGGCTCTGGTCCCAACTATACAGTTTCTTTCTTTCCTGAAATAGACTGTATTCTGACTTTTTTTCTAATAATAAACTTCTTTATTTTGGCAAGACTTATTTAGGCCTGGCCAACTGGGTTTTAACGAAACAAACCAAAGCTCATATCATCATCCGATTGTTCAGACTCTTCCTTCTTTAACTTCTTCACTTCCTCTTTGACAACAGCTGGAGAACCCTCAACCACGGGGGCCACAAAAGTCAACAGATTAGCCAAGGAAGCCATCACGTTTTCAGCTAATGGGAAACAGTAATCTGTCTCTAAAGCAATAGTTAGCACCATCGTGTAGCTGTTGATGGAGTGTTAAATAGAGGCAATGATTAAATAACCAATCTGCAGCATACATCAGAGAAGCAGGAAGTCTGATGTTTCGGGCCTAGACCCTTCTTCAGAAACGTCAGCCTTCCTGCTCCTCTGATGCTGCTTGGCCTGCTGTGTTCATCCAGCTCCACACCTTGTTATTCTCAGATTCTCCAGCATCTGCAGTTCCTCCTATTTCTGCAGCATACACTGGTCATGTTTGCAAATTCCATTCAGGAAACATTTCTGCAGTTTCTTTAGAGATATCCAGGACCTTACGGTTGTACACACGGCTATTTTCATAAACTTGCATGATCAGCAAGGCCATTGGAAAAAGGACAGATGGTCAACATTATCAGCAGGTGGCTTCACTAGCTCCCAAATTGTCAACAACCTTGATGAGGTGTACATCACTCAAAATTTCAGTGGTACCTCTGAAGATCTTAGTGGTGACACCCAAAGTTTGGCAGAAGGACGTTTTCTCAGGATCTAAACTCGTATTTTAACTTGACACGGTAAACTCACAAGGGACAATCACCATGTGCAGCAGCTGGTCACGGACTTCACTCAAATCCTCCTTGATGAATACAAAGTCAATGTTTCTACGCATATGTAATAGAAGTGTTTCCAGACCAAGATTATTCTCCAGATGTCCTCAAATGGCATTGCACATTATGGTATTCTTACCCATCAGTTCAATGACCTTATCACACAGCGATATCTGTATAAGGGCTGCATCTGTTTAGATCCAACATTGCTAAACATTTTGGCTAGTCATCCAACAGTTAAAAGTTTTCAAAAAGTTGTTAGACTTCCACATAGTTCTGTCTTCCGTGGGCATCTTTATGTGCTTCCAAGGATTGCCACTGACTGGTATAAAGACAAGATTTTACTTGAGCTCCAGACAGAAATATTTTTATAATATTGAATTAAATATAGCTATGTGGAAGTTGTTGTTGGAATATCCTGCAGGAGGAGCTAAGTCCAAAGCAAAACTAAAATATCACTAGTCAAACTGTTAATTATTTCTGTATATTCAAATTGAAGTTCAGCACTTACTATTCTAGTTAATAGTTTATTATTTGTGAAAATAATTCATGTGATCATGAGCACATATTTCTAGAAGCCAGCCGACAAATCTAATTACACCACACCATTGACCCAAATGAAAACTGATTTAGCATTTTCACAAATCCCTTAGCCCTATCTTAATATCTGCAGATTATCTTCTCTAAAACTAATCTGCTTCCATTGCTTCAGAGATAGCAGGAACTGCAGATGCTGGAGAATCTGAGATAACAAGGTGCAGAGCTAGACGAACACAGCAGCCCAAGCAGCATCATAGGAGCAGGAAGGCTGACATTTTCAGCCTAGACCCTTCTTCAGAAATAGTGGAGGGAAAGGGGGTTCTGAAATAAATAGGGAGAGAGTGGGAGGTGGATAGAAGATGGAAAGCAGAGAAGATATGTGGAAAGGAGACAAACAGATCAAAGAGACGGGGATGGAGCCAGTAGAGGTGAGTGTAGTTGGGGAGGTAGGGAGGGGATAGGTCAGTCCAGGGAGGACGGACAGTTCAAGGGGCCAGGAAGAGGTTAGTAGCTGGGAGATGGGGGGTGGGGCTTGGAGTAGGAGGAGGGGATAGGTGGGAGGAAGGACAGGTTAGGGAGGTGGGGACGAGTTGGGCTGGTTTTGGGATGCAGTTGGGGGAGGGGAGATTTCGAAGCTTGTGAAATCCGCATTGATACCATTGGGCTGCATTGGGCATGCCTGCATCTTCATAGGTTATGTGGAACAATCCCTCTTCTGTAGCTACACTGGCCCTAATCCCCACCTCTTCCTCCGTTACATTGATGACTGTATCGGTGCTGCATTGTGCTCCCACAAGGAGATCGAACAGTTCATCCACTTCACCAACACTTTCCACCCCAACCTTAAGTTCACCTGGGCCATGTCCAATACTTCTCTCTCCTTCCTGGACTTCCCTGTCACCATCTCTGTCAACACCTAGAAACCGATATCCATTTCAAGCCCACCAACTCCTACAGCTACCTAGAATACCCCTCCTCCCACCCACCTTCCTGCAAAAATGCCATCCCCATTCTCAATTCCTTCACCTCTGCTGCATCTGCTCCCAGGATGAGGCATTTCACACCCATACATCTCAGATGTCCTCATTTTTCAAGGACTGCAACATCCCCACTTCAGTGGTCGAGGACACCCTTGACCATGTGTCCCACATTTCCCACAACTCATCCCTCACATCTCCTCCCCGCAATAACAACTAAAACAGAATCCCCCTCATCCTCACGTACCACCCCACCAACCACCGGATCCAAATCATCCTCCAACACCTCCGCCATCTGCAATCCAACCCCACCACCAAAGAGATTTTTCCCTCCCCACCCTTATCTGCTTTCCGGAGAGACCACTCTCTCTGTGACTCACTTGTCTGCTCCACACTCCCCTCCAGCCCCACCACACCCGGCACTTTTCCCTGCAACCGCAGGAAGTGCTACACTTGCCCCCACACCTCCTCCCTCACCCCCATCCCAGGCCCCAAGAAGATTTTCCACATCAAGCCAATGTTCACCTGCACATCTGCTAATGTGCTATACTACATCGCTGTTCCTGTTGTGGCCTCCTCTACATCGGGGAAACCAAGCGGAGGTTTGGGAATTGCTTTGCAGAACACCTACGCTCAGTTTGAACAAAACAACTGCGCCTCCCAGTCACAAACCATTTCAACTCCCCCTCCCATTCCACAGACAACATGTCCACCCTGGGCCTCTTGCAGTGCGACAAAGATGCCACCCGGAGATTGCAGGAACAGCACCTCATATTCCGCTTGGGAACCCTGCAGCCCAATGGTATCAATGCGGATTTCACAAGCTTCTAAATCTCCCCTCCCCCAACTGCATCCCAAAACCAGCCCAGCTCGTCCCCGCGTCCCTAACCTGTCCTTCCTCCCACCTATCCCCTCCTCCTACTCCAAGCCCCACCCCCCATCTCCCAGCTACTAACCTCTTCCTGGCCCCTTGAACTGTCCGTCCTCCCTGGACTGACCTATCCCCTCCCTACCTCCCCACCTACACTCACCTCTACTGGCTCCATCTCCATCTCTTTGATCTGTTGGTCTCCTCTCCACCTATCTTCTCTGCTATCCATCTTCTATCCACCTCCCACTCTCTCCCTATTTATTTCAGAATCCTCTTCCCCTCCACCATTTCTGAAGAAGGGTCGGGGCCCCAAATGTCAGCCTTCCTGCTCCTATGATGCTGCTTGGTCTGCTGTGTTCATCCAGCTCTGCACCTCATTATCTCTGCTTCCTTTGCTATTCTGAGTTCTCTGTGTTTTGGTCCCTTGACTCCTCTGCAATTGGCTGAGCTATTAGAAGTCTCAGCTTGGCACTTGGAGGAAAGGACAGTGATGGCCTAGTGGTATTATCACTAGACTCCTAATTCAAAGACCTTATGTCTGGTCATGTTCTGGGAACTTGGGTTCAAATCCCCACTATGGAAAATTTTAAATTTAATAAAAATCTGAAATCAAAATTGGAAAATCTCATTTGGTTCACTAATGTCCTTTAGAGAAGGGAAATCTGCTAACCTTAGTTGGTATGGCTTACATGTGATTCCAGACCTACAGCAATGTGACTCTTACCTTCTGGGTAATTAGGGATGGGCAGTAAGCGATGCCAACATTCCATGAACAAATAAAAACAGCTTGTCAAAACCCTACCGCATGGCAATTTCTTCCACATGATGCTTATTCAAAACAAATAGTTTTCCAATGGCTGACCTTTTGATTCCTTCCATGATTTCAAAAGAATACATTTGGACATCCTAGACTTCATAATTCATTCATTTGCCTTGTTCCCACTGATGGAGTTTTTACCCAACATTGTTTTGAGTTTTCAGTAGTGCAGATGTGATAAGCTCATTTCATGCATATCATACAGTTAAAAAATTAATGTTGTAATGCAGTATTTTCAGCATTTATCTTTCAAGTTATGCAGTTAATAAATATTTGAACTGGCTACCTTTCTAAGGATGAATTGCTGAAAATAAAACAGTGTTTTGCCTTTCTAGATCAGTTTGCCAATTTTAGAGAGAAAAGGGAAATCAGTGGTGGAATTCTTTCGTGCACTGCTCAATTATTCCTTCAGTGGAGTAGCCAAGACTGAGAGGAGTTGCTAGCATTTGGGAGCATCATGAAATAGATCTGTCTAGCTTCCCTGTTTCTGAAGGCAGTGTGGTCAAAGAAACTAATGAAAGAAAATGACACAGGGAAAGTCAGAAAACAGAAACAGCTATTCAGGTTTTTAAAATATATTATTGTGACTAGTATTTACTGTATATTTGACCAAACTTTTAGATTTGATGCAAAGATTTATTTTAAAGTATTTAGATTTAGAATTCTATGATGGAGATACATGGAGCTATTAATATGACTTCAAAATATGGCAGAAAGTAATTGTGTTGAAAATAATAACCACACTTCGAAATAATACAAGATGTATTATGTTGAAAGCAAGCAGGCAAATTAGCAATGGTGCACTGAAAATATGTAATTGAATAACTGCAAATGTATTCGCCACAAATACACAGTATTCTCTAATTGTCTTTGATTTTGTTGTCTTATCAATCATGTAGCAGTATTATTCTGTAGTGACTGATTCATATAATTTACAGGAAGGCATATACTTCTGCTCTTTGGAATTAATCATTGATCATATAGGACACTTTCACTCAGATATCTTGACATTTTTCTTGCTAAACTCCCATTCTTTACTCAGCATAAACTCAAATTTGTCTAGAATATTGTGGATCAAAGTAACTGTACGTAAGACCAGAAGACATAAGTGCTGAATTAGGCCATTCAACCATCAAGTCTGCTCTGCCAGTCGATCACAGCTGATAGGTTTCTCAACCCACTTTCCTGGCTGCTCCTTAATCCCCTAACTAATCAAGAGCCTATCTGTCTCTGTCTTAACTACACTCAAAGACTTGACCACCACAGCCGTCTGCAGCAATGAGGTCCACAGTCATCACTGTCTGGATGAAGAAATTCCTCCTCATCTCAGTTCTGAAGGGGCGTCTCTTTAACCTGAGGCTATGCCCCTGGGTCCTGGTCTTACCTCCTAGTGGAGGCATCTTCTCCACATCCACTCTGTTTTTGCCTCTCAGTATCCTATAATTTTCAATCCCCCATTCCCCTTCATCCTTCTAAACTCCATCAAGTACAGACCCAGAGTCCTCTTCATATGACAAGCCCTTCAATCCTAGGACAATTGTTGTAAACCTCCCGTGGTCACCCACCAATGCCAGCACATCCTTCCCTAAAAATGGGCCAAAACTGCTCACAATCTTCCAAACTCGGTCTGACCAGAACCTTATACAGCTTCAGCCATACATTTCCACTCTTCCATTCCAGCCCTCTTGGAATGAATGTTAACATTGCATTTGTCTTCCTAATCACCAATTAACCTACATGTTAACCTTAAGAGAACCCTGAACTGGGGCTCCCAAGTCTCTTTGCACTTCAGATTTTCAAAGCCATTCCCTGTTTAGAAAATAGTTTATACGTCTATTCTTCCTACTAAAATGTATAACCTCACACTTCACCACATTATATTCCATCTGCCACTTCTTTACCCACTCTCCTAGCCTGTCCAAGTCCTTCTGCAATCTCCCTGCTTCCTCAACACTATCTGCCACTTCTTTACCCACTCCTTTAGCCTGTCCAAGTCCTACTGCAACCTCCCTGCTTCCTCAACACTATCTGCCACTTCTTTACCCATTCTCCTAGCATGTCCAAGTACTTCTGCAACCTCCCTGTTTCCTCAACACTATCTGCTCCTCCATCTGCCTTTGTGTCATCTCCAAACTTAGCAACAATTCTCTTAGTTTCTTTGTCCAGATCGTTAATGCGTAATGTGAATAGTTGTAGTTCCAAAACTGACCCTGGAAAAGCTCCTCTAGTCACCGGCTGCCATCTTGAAAACAATTCTTTTATCTCCACTCTCTGTTTCTCCCAACCAGGAAATCCTCTATCCATGCCAGTACCTTGCCTCCTAACACCATAGGTTCTAATCTTATTCAGAAACATCTTGTTTAAGGCCTGCTGGAAATCCAAATAGATTAAATCAACTGGCTGTCCTTCGTCTAATTTCCTCATTACATCCTCAAAGAATTCTAACAGATTTGTCAGGCATGACTTCTCTTTGACAATGCTACACTGACTGCACCCTATTTTATCCTGCACTTGCAAGTATTCTGCAATATTAGCCTTAGAAATGGACTGCTAAAATCTGACCAATGACTGAGGTCAGACTAAATGGTCTATAGTTTCGAGTCTTCTGCCTGCCTCCCTGACTCCAATGATTCCTGAAAGATCACCACCAATGCCTACACAATATCCTCATCTATTTTCTTCAAAACTCTCAGGATGTAATCTATCTGGTTTGGGTGATTTATCCACTATTAGATTTTCAGCTTCCCCAGCATCTTCTTCTTACTGACGGTCACTACCCTCATCTCTGCCCCGATTCTCCTGAAGTTCAAGTATGTTGCTGGTGTCTTTCACAGTGAAACCTGATGCAAAGTATCTATTCCTCTGTCAGTTCTTTGTTCCCTGTTACTACTTCACCAGCCTCATTTTCCAGCAGTCCAATGTGCACTCTTGCCCTTGTCTTACCTTTTAGATATCTAGAACACTCTTGCAACTTTCTTTCTTGTTGCTAGCTAGCTTATTTTTATATATCATCTTCTCCTCCTCTTACTGCTTTTTCAGTTAACCTCTGCTGTTTTTAAGGTGTTCCCAATTCTCTGGCTTCTTGCTAATCTTCACCACATTGTATGCTTTCTCTTTTGCTATTGTAGTGTTCCCAACCTTCTTTCTCAGCCAAAGTTGCTTTATCCTCTCTTCAATATGTTTTGTCTTCCTTAGGAGGAATTCCTGCTGTACCTCCCAAATTACCCCCCAGAAACTCCTGCCAATACTGTTCCACTGGCTTTCATCCCAGGCTTTCCTTCCAATCAACTGTGGCCTGCTGTTTCTTCATGTTTTTGTAGTTACTTTTACTCAGTTCTAATATTGATACATCCGACACATTCTCTCTCTCTCAAACTGCAGGGTGAATTCTATTATGTTATGGTCACTGCTGCCTGGGGTTCCTTCACCTTCAGCTCCCTATTCAAGTATGCCTCATTACACATCACCAAATCCAGAACTACCTGTTCCCTAGTGGGCTGTACCAGAAGCTGCTCTAAAAAATCCATCTCTTAGACATTCTGTGAATTCTTTTTCTTGAGAACTGCTACCAGCCTGATTTTCCCAGTCCACCTGCATATTGACCACATGATTATTGTAATAGTGCATTACATGTGTATTACCTGTACGACATTCAATGTTGTATCCACAAACTGAATGTTTTTTAGCTAGTGAATATCGCTGTGCATTATTTGTAGAATGGATCTAACATGGAGGATAATGATTTGCTGTGAGAATAATTAGGCCCTACATGTTCCCACCAGTGGTGAGACAAAGAATTAGATGCCAAGGAATACAGAGATATTGAAAGGCTACTGAGATAAGGAAGACAAAGTCACTGAAGGACTAAAAACAAGGGCAGACTTTTAAATTTTGAGGTATTGATTCAGTTTTCTACAAAAGTTTACCTTCAAGATACAAGTGAGTGGCATTATATTCCTCCAGCTTGTATCTTCAGTTATGTGTTCAGATTAGAAAAGCTAAGATCGATCACTCCAAAGCAGAGAAGATAAAGTGGAGATTTAATAGAGGTGCTCAATATTATGAAGATTTTGATCAAGCATTGGGAGATACGGTTTCCAATGCCAGGTGGGTCACTAACCAGGGGACACAGAATTAAGATAATTGACAAAAGAACAAAATAGTGGATTCGAATTTTTTTAATATATGAGTGTTGGAATCTGGAATCTGACCTTCTCTTACTCCTAACTTACATTAATATTGAATCCACTGTTAGGGTGGTGGAAGCAGATTCAATAGTAATTTTCAAAGTCAAATTAGATGAATATGTAAAAGAAAGAAAGGACAGAGGGATTAAAACTAATTTTCTAGGTGCTGCTGACCGCCACTCACAAGGTCCTCACCTCACATTCTCCTCTTTAATGATTTTTTGAAATCTTCTTTTTCAAGCAAAAGAAGAGACCCAACTTGCTTATCTTTCCAAATATGTGTGCTCTCACATCTCTGGTATCATTCTTGTAATTACTCTTCATTCTCTCCAATGCTTATGATATGGCACCCAGAATTGCACACAGTCCTCTAAATGTGGTCTAACCAAGAGTCAATACAAGTTTAGCATGATGTCCCTGCTTATCATTTTTTTGTAGCTTTTTATGTTATGGCCTTTCTAATCAGTGATTGATGTACTTTTACACTGAGATCTCTTTGTTTCTCTACCCTCCTGGTCTGATTATTCCAGTTTATAGAATAACACACTAGACAGGTCAGACTCTAGAGACTTGACACACCAATTTTAGGTATAGCTCATATTTTCCCTTTTAAATTTCTTACCCAACAGATAAGGTTGTAAATGTTTTATTTTGGCAACCTTCTGTACATTCGGCAGACGTGATTCTCTCAGTGTCTCCTCAAGACACATAAACAGGCTAACTGTCTGGCTTTTCTCTGATGTTGACTAATTTGAGGATACTAAAACCACTTAATACTTACATCTAAGATAATAAAATGTGAGGCTGGATGAACACAGCAGGCCAAGCAGCATCTCAGGAGCACAAAAGCTGACGTTTCGGGCCTAGACCCTTCATCAGAGAGGGGGATGGGGGGAGGGAACTGGAATAAATAGGGAGAGAGGGGGAGGCGGACCGAAGATGGAGAGTAAAGAAGATAGGTGGAGAGGGTGTAGGTGGGGAGGTAGGGAGGGGATAGGTCAGTCCAGGGAAGACGGACAGGTCAAGGAGGTGGGATGAGGTTAGTAGGTAGCTGGGGGTGCGGCTTGGGGTGGGAGGAAGGGATGGGTGAGAGGAAGAACCGGTTAGGGAGGCAGAGACAGGTTGGACTGGTTTTGGGATGCAGTGGGTGGGGGGGAAGAGCTGGGCTGGTTGTGTGGTGCAGTGGGGGGAGGGGATGAACTGGGCTGGTTGAGGGATGCAGTGGGGGAAGGGGAGATTTTGAAACTGGTGAAGTCCACATTGATACCATATGGCTGCAGGGTTCCCAGGCGGAATATGAGTTGCTGTTCCTGCAACCTTCGGGTGGCATCATTGTGGCAGTGCAGGAGGCCCATGATGGACATGTCATCAAGAGAATGGGAGGGGGAGTGGAAATGGTTTGCGACTGGGAGGTGCAGTTGTTTGTTGCGAACTGAGCGGAGGTGTTCTGCAAAGCGGTCCCCAAGCCTTTTGTCCATCATGGGCCTCCTGCACTGCCACAATGATGCCACCCGAAGGTTGCAGGAACAGCAACTCATATTCCGCCTGGGAACCCTGCAGCCATATGGTATCAATGTGGACTTCACCAGTTTCAAAATCTCCCCTTCCCCCACTGCATCCCTCAACCAGCCCAGTTCATCCCCTCCCCCCACTGCACCACACAACCAGCCCAGCTCTTCCCCCCCACCCACTGCATCCCAAAACCAGTCCAACCTGTCTCTGCCTCCCTAACCGGTTCTTCCTCTCACCCATCCCTTCCTCCCACCCCAAGCCGCACCCCCAGCTACCTACTAACCTCATCCCACCTCCTTGACCTGTCCGTCTTCCCTGGACTGACCTATCCCCTCCCTACCTCCCCACCTACACCCTCTCCACCTATCTTCTTTACTCTCCATCTTCGGTCCGCCTCCCCCTCTCTCCCTATTTATTCCAGTTCCCTCCCCCCATCCCCCTCTCTGATGAAGGGTCTAGGCCCGAAACGTCAGCTTTTGTGCTCCTGAGATGCTGCTTGGCCTGCTGTGTTCATCCAGCCTCACATTTTATTATCTTGGAATCTCCAGCATCTGCAGTTCCCATTATCTCTAATACTTACATCTAGTTCTGTTGGTCTGAAGACTTACACTAACTAAACTGCCCTTCTGCTGGGATGGATTCTTATCTTTTCAGCTCAACATTCTTGTGGCCCCGTGGCCTGCCCTTCTCTGGTAATTAAAACTCAAGTCAACCAGAAGCAGCAAATACATCTTAAGTCATAAGACTTTTCATAAAGATTACCTTTACCTCACAATTTGAAATGAAAATTTCTGGCCCTTACGTAAAATAAAAGACCTTCATACCACTGAAATCCAAAATCTTGCTTACCTTTACTTTAGAGTCCAAGTCCTTAAAATAATGAAAATATATAACGAACTTGTCTTACAATGTATTTTCATCTTCCAAGTAATGTGACCTCCTTGTACTTCTGACCAAAATGTACATTCTCAGATTTATCTATGTTGTACTTCACTTGCCAATTATTTGCCCATTCTGTAATAATGTAATCCTGTATTTTGTTGCAATTGATTATTTCCTCCTCAATATATTCCGCTTCCCAGTTTGATTCCATTTACAAATTTAGATATTGTGATTTTGATTTCAAAGCTCATACCATTAATATAAATGGTCAGCAGTGGTGGCCCCAGCAGTGGTGATCCTTCTGGAACACCACTTACCATTTGCCACTTACCTTGAATAACTGCCTTTTACACCCAGTCTGTACTGCAACACTGGGAATTTTGGGTTTGGGTTTGAACAGCACATTGATGTGGACAGCAAATTTGATCTTAGAATTGGAATTTATGGTCTGGATTTCTATGTGATCATGGGATGGTCTGGTTTTGGCATTTCTGACAATAATGTAGAAAGGGGACACAAACAAAATTTTCAAGGAAAAATCAATGAGGTGGTTTCAGGAATCCTCCTGCCTGGAAAATAATGTGAAGAGCCCATGTAAAACATACTGTTTCATCTTGTAGTTCTTTTGGAAATCTATTCTTCTGAATGCCTCATTATTTTGTATTACCTGTCTTCATTCAGTTAAGGATACTATATTAAATTACGTTTGTTGCACGGCAACTACCTGTTCACTCTGTTCCTGCCCCAAGGGTCTAGGCCCGAAGCATCAGTTTTTGTGCTCCTGAGATGCTGCTTGGCCTGCTGTGTTCATCCAGCTTCACACTTTACTATCAATGGATTGGTGAAGATTTTCAATTATGAATTTCAGATAGCCCTTGAATTGTTATTTATTTTCGCTTCTGTTCTCTTAATCCCATTAATTTTTCATAATACCAATGTTAAGGTGACTGAAGTGTTTTTATCCATCTTCAAGAATGATCTCAAACAGTAACATAGTACTAAACCCTTTTCTAACAAATAAGGCATGTCTTTGCAATCTTTTCCCCAGATTCTTTTAAAATGCATGGGTGCAATTCTTCCGATGAGTTTTATCCTTTTCGATTCCATCTACTTTGACAGGAATTTGAGCTGGAACATACTGCGTTTATTTCAAAAACGGGTGGCTAACCGTTATGTGTAACTGGCGATTTGAAAAAATGTAATTTAGAAGTCGCAAAAATATTCATCAATCTTTGGCAAAATGAAATTTAGCAGTTCACTTTCGTCTATCTGTAAGACCGATTGTTTGTTGTCTATTAACTTTCACCCATCAGTCAGGATGCTATTTTCTGCTTCAGATGCTTTGGATTTTGTATATGTGTGCTGCTAAAGTGGTGATAATCTTATCTGTGATTTGTTATTTCAGGAACATGCCCTGAAGCAATTTTCCTTTAGCTCAGGGTTGGGGGCGGGGTCTACAGCCCAGATCACGCACGCGCAGCTGCTCTTCCCCCTCCTCCACCTCACCGCCGAATCGAGACTGTTTTCTTTGCGACCAGCGGGAGGTAACCGATTACCGTCAAGGTCTGAATTTGTGGTACGGAAGCAGTTGGCTTATCTTTTATTTCAGAGAAAGCGAGCGATGCAACCGGACTGTGGAGAGCGACGCGGCGAGAGCCGGGAAAACTCGAGCGGTGCGGGGAGTGTCTGAGAGTCTGGGTGGCGACGGCGAGTTGAGGAGGGGGAAGCAGGTCCCGGCGGAACGCTCCCCGGGGATTGGGGGCGGTGGAGTGAGAGAGATTCGTTCCGCGCTGGCAGCGAGCCCAGGCGCCGACAGCCATGAAGAAAAGCCGGGAAGACGATCTGACGAACGCGGCGCTGGAAGCGGCGTCACCTCCCAGGGGCACTACCGAGAGCCTGGTGGCCGATCCCGACTCCGGCCCGCGGGGAGACCTCAGCTCGATCGGCTCCGACTCCGAGATCAACGGCTTTGTAAATGGGGACCAGAAGATCGACAAGTATGGCTTTGTCGGCGGTGCTCAGTACACGGGAGACCTGTGAGTCTGAAGGGATTTTTCTCTTTTCTCCCTTTCCAGCGCTCGGGCCACGATCCAAGCTTTCCTTCCAACCGCAGAAATCACAGTCGCAGCGCCGAGGCAAAACTGCAGTTCGAAGTTTTACATAACTTTCCTTAGTTTACTCCCTCCCCTGTGTGGTCCAGCGTCAATGAAGCAAATTCCAAGTCGTCTTCCCCGCCCCCAAAAGCTGTTTAACATTATTTTTGTGTGTGTCTGTCTGCCTCCCTCGGGCTGCTGTACTTAGTGAGAAAAGTGTGTCTTTTAACGTAACATGTTTTTCCGAATGCGCTGAAGGAATAGGTGCAAAAAGGGCCCAAAATCTGGTAACTGACTGGATGGTAGAGCAACCAGTAACCCCACCTCTAGGAACCCGAGGGGGAAACTCGAAGGATATCCCTTAAACCATTGGCGTTATAAACGTAGCCATTACTGTGGGGGAAAAAAGGGGCTTTTCGAATTTGTAAAAGCTCGAGAAAAATATACCATGTGCAATGATAATGGGAAGTATTAAAGCTTTTTAAAAGCAGTGAAAATGTAGCAGTGTTTCTCAAAGTAGTTATGGTGATGACGTGGGAATCGTTGGCGTTTTAACAAGCTGGGAAAATACATGTTCCGCCCAGTCCTTTTTATCTCGTGGGTAGAAAGCTCCCACACGTACGTTTGAAAGTCTGTGTGTGAATATGTTTTACTAAATAACTGACCGTTTTAGCTTTGTAATACAGAATCTTGGTTTAGTTTGTAGCTTGTCTTCCTAGAGGACCTTAGGATGAAAGACCAAGATAGTAAAGTTGAAGAATGGGAATTGTGAATTGATATGTAGGTGGTCTAATCAGGTTTAATATGGTAAGGCTACTCCTAGCTCTTAAAACAAAAGGAAGTAAAATAGAATAGTTTTCTTTAAACAGGACTTGCTGCCTCAATTCTGAAATCTACTAAAATGTTTGAAAATATAACACTTTTTTTTGAAATTGTAGTCTTGTAAAATTTATTGTATTATGAATTGACTATTGGAAAAATGAGTAAATTAGCTGGAGTAATCGATTTTAAGCTGAGTCAATTTTCCTATTATTAAAGGAAACAAACAGGAAACATGGCAATTCACAAGATAACTACGCGTCTTACTTTACAGCTAATAAAATACTTCTAAAGTGTGGCCACTGTTGTGGCAGTTAACTTTGCACACAGCCACGTGCCACGTTTTAATAAGACAGTCATGGTTTGCTTCTCTTTTTTTCCTTTTCCTACTCTCTACTGCCAAAAGTTTGTGTCAACTTCTGTTATGTTACAATTTCACCAGTGCTGGTTCCTTTTTGGCCTTTTCCAAAATGACCGTTCTTGATTTGAATGAAGATGGTGTTCTTTGATCACTACTACTTCTTTTGAAGTGAGAAGTTGATCGCAGTGTATCCTACATCGTGTACAGTTTCCATCTGTTGGTTTCTGAATCAAATGCAACTGCTTTCCTTAATGTAGAGATATTGTGGATAATAACATATGCCACCTTACCTTGGCAGTGAGGTCTTTAATATATTTTATTAATCTGGAATTATACCTAATATATAACTGAGATCTCAGACAGGCTAGTGAAAAATGCCTGTTTTGTTAGTTTGGTCCAGATTTGATCTTTTATTTTCCTCACTCCCGTGTATTCATATACTTTTGGTTTGAAGGTTGCCCCAAATTGTCGTCAGTATTGAGTTTGCAAATACTTGTAAATGACCCTTTCTGAACTTCTGGTCTATTAGCTCTTTGTTTGGGACAATCCATTGGAGCCACACTTGCTATCTGGAACTCGTGGGGTCAGAGACAATGAATACAGATTTGTATCCCATGCTATGCTGCTCCATCAGGTCACTAAGGATGCCTGTTAATTTGTTCTCAGTGAATTCTGAACAACAGAAGAAAAGAAAATAGAATTATCCATCTTGCTTCAGTCATTAAGAATAGGAATTCTGAAAAGGTTTTTGAAAATGTTATTTAAGGCAGTCAAACTTAAGTGGATAGGCCCACAAAAATACTGTAGCTGCAGGACCAAATTAGAAGCAACAATGATGTTGCAAATGAAATATAAAAGTAAATCTTAATTAAGAAATGTACGGTTTTATAAACCCTTGATCCCCTCATTGAAGGTTGAGTGCATACTTTTGAAGATAATATACTTAAGTAAAAGTTAACTTTGTAGGGCATTAATGTTAACCATAATATTTGTAGAATCACAATGCCTGCAGTGTGGAAACAGGCCTCTGGCCCAACAGGTCCATGCTGACCCTCCAAAAAGCATCCCACCCAGACCCATCCGCTATCCTATTCCTGTAACCCTGCATTTCCCATGGCTAGCACAGCTAATCTACTCCTCAATACTAAGGGCAATTTTAGCATGGCCAATCTACCTAGCCTGGGAGGAAGCTGGAGGACCTGGCAGAAGCTCATGCAGACACAGGGAGAATGTGCAAACTCCACACACAGGCTGAGGCTGGAAATGAGCCTGGGTCCCTGGCGCAGTGAGGCATCAGTGCTAACCACTTAATCACTGTGCCGCCCAATTTTTTTCTCCTTAATATTACACCCATCTTTGTAAATGGGTGGGTCTGCTTTTAACAATTTAGAAAAAAATTGAGGATGTGAGCCTTTCTCGGAGGACTAGCATTTCTTCCCCATCACTAATTCTCATTGAAAACAGAGAGAGTTAGCATCTTGAGCCACATGAATCCATGTTGAAGGCACCTACACTGTGCTGTGGGGTAGAGCATACTGAGATTGTCATCCAGTGATAAAGGCATGGCATGTATTTCCATGTTAATGTATAATTTAGAGGGGAACTTGCTATTGTCTCTGGCTCTGTTCACTTGCCGTTGGGAGTCAGGAGACGAGTCTCTTGCGATCAAATACTAAGTTTCTGACCTTGTCCTGCAGCTACAGTATTTGTCCAGTCAATTATGACCTCAGTGTTAGAGACTGTCAGCGCTTGACATTCGTGTTGGTGAATGCTACTTGCCCAAGTCTGATTATTGCCCATGTCTTAGTACAGGCAGGCATAGACACCTTCACTTCTCTAACAGATTTATTATTGAAACTGTGTACTGCAGTCATTGGTGATTCCATCCTACTCTGATCTTATGATGGAGAGCAAGCCATTGAAGAAGCTGAATGATTGGGTTGAAGATGCTGTACTGCAGTACTGTTGCGGTGCAGTATTGCTGACCTGCAGTGATACTCCTATCACTAAGTATTTAAAGAGGCCGTAGTTTTTTTTTTTGAAAGTGAGCATTGAGGGCTAGGGAGAACTGGCGTGAAAGTTATTGAGGCCTGGGACAGATCAGCAATATCTTTTAAGAATGGTCAGGCAGGATTGTGGGGATGAATGCCTATTTCTTGTGATCTGATCCAGTGATGTCCTGGAGCCCCAGGACTCTCTGACTGCCGATCGCTAACTTCTGCTAGGTATGACTCTAACGTGCCCAATCCCCATTGATCTCCATTTTATTGGAACTTTTTGGTAGCCATTCTCACCTCATTTCTAGAATTCAGCTCTGGTCCAAACATGGATGAAGTCTGAAGCCAAGTGGTCTGAGGTGCACCCAAATTGAACATCGATCATAAGGTTTGTGTATATAATTACCCCTTGATCACCTTTTGAATGGCATCTTCCGTTGCTTTGTTGATTAGGCTGATGGAATGTACTTTAGATTGTGCAAAAGGTCTGCCACATTTTTTTGTTTTATGGACAGGACATATTTGGACAATTAAACATGTAACAAGTTATCAATTATTTGTTACCTCAGTCCTCTTAATGACTCCCTCTCCCTAGTATTCTTTGCCAGGGCTTCATAAATGACTATTTAACAATCTAGGAGAAGAATGCAGATTTGAGTAATATACCTCTGCTGAAAAGATGCTTCATGTCTAATTCATTATCTAAACCAGATGAATGGAATGATCAAAATTAACTAAGTTTTTGCATGTGATTTTAAAAAAAATCTCCATTTTATATAGGTTTTTGTAGCTATCTCAAAGCACTTCTGGCACAGTTGCTTGGAGGTGCTGTTGATTTTTACAATGTTCTGAATTTTGCAGCCCTTTTGCATGCAGCATCTTTCAAGCAGCAGTTACATGAATGGCCAGGTGATCTGTTTCAGGAGGTATAATTAAGAATATTATTGTTTCTTTCTTTTGGAGATTTCCCTTCCCTGCTCTTTAAAACTAGTAAGGTACCATTCAATGTCCACATTAATAAGCAACTGAGCATTTCATATGAAAAATGATACCTCTGACAACGTGCTTTACCTTGTATTTCATTGCGATGTCGGCTAATTTGTGCTTATGTCATGGATGGGAACTTGAGCTAAACCTTTTGAGTCAGTGACTTGAATAACTAGTAAATGTGTCAATGCAATTCACATCAGCGTGTTACTTTAACTTTTTTTTAAGCATCTTCTTAAAGTGGTGGATTGTTCAAGCATGTTTTGATTTGTTGAGAGGTCTTTGTAGATAGACAGCAGTTTTTATTGGACAGTCCTATTTCAATTACTATTGATGTGTTAATTTCCCAGTCACTGATCTTTCTGTTGACCAGAGTGACAATGTAAACAAAAATAGTGAGCAACTGCATCTGATGATCTAAAGGTTATGATGTGCAAATAATGGACTTGAGCCATAGGTGCATTTTATATGTTTGTATAGGAGGCCCAGATTACTGTTGTCCAAAATTTTGGCATTTACCCAGCAATTGCGTTTTTTAAAATTGATGGATGAAGACTAAACTAGATGCATTGAATAGGTTAGTTTGACTGTGTTAAAATAGCCACTGTCTTAGAGATGTACTATAGCCAAGTGTACAGATAGCACAAAAAATAGTGGCAGGGCAAATGGTGAGCATCTCCACAGGGTGCAGAGGGATATAGGCAGGATTAGCAAGTGTATGAAAGCTCTGTACATGGAACATAATGTGGGTGCCTGTAACGTTAACCACTGTAGAAGAAGGAGAGTAGCTGAATTTATTTAAATAGATAAAGACTTGAGCTCCAAAAAGAGAACATAATCTCAACATAAGGTTGCACATATAAAGTGGATGAAGAGGAGATTCTTATGAGGGTAGTGAATCTGTGGAAGGCTGCTGAGGTCACATCATTAAGTACATTCAAGGCTGAGACAATGTTTTTAATCAGCTCTTTACTCAAAGGTTACAGTGATAATGCAGGAAAGTGAAGTTTGAGGGTTTTCAGATTTGCCATGATCTTACTGAATTGCAGAGTAGACTCAACGGGCTGAATGTCTTGCTTCTGCTCATGTAGGTGACTTTCGTGACAAAAGTTGATGCATGAGTTCTTACGTGGAGCGTCACAGGATTTTCTTCTGGCTGTAGCTAATTTGAGAAAAACGAACTTCCAGTAAATTTTACACCACTATATCCATTAGCTGTGTATATTGTTAGCTAGGCCAAGAGAAAATGCAGTACCCTGTTGCAAACGGATGCATGTAGCGTGATACTTAAGTATTTAGTAGAGGATTCTATTAAAGTGTACCTGAAAACATTTTATCTAACAGTAGCAGTTGTAAATTTTCAAGGGCTCACCTATTAATTAAAAGCTTACCCTTAACATTCCTTCCTCTTCAACTGCTGACTTGGTCCCAATCTTCTGTACCTCAAGAGATTCCAGAACATGTCAGTTCTGTGGATTCTTGTTCTGATCTAAATGCTTTGCTCTTGTTTCTATGCCAGTGACAGTTCAGATCATTGTGGTAAAGAACCTTCCATGTAATTAACCATGTACTTCATTGTCCTTCCTATATCAAATCACCCATTCAGTGTTTCATTGCTGTTTGTCTTTTTGTTGTTGAAATCCACATCCATGTCTTTTTCATCCCAGTCTCTCAATTTACTGATGCCTTTTTGCCAGCCTGCCAAGTTTCATCCTCCTTTAAATACCAATTAATCCATAGTGCAATCAATACTCTATTCTACACAAAGTCCTGTTGACTTGAACCCATACCATTGCAGGTTTCGGTTGGTATCCCCTCTACGTTGTTCAAAATGACAGGGTACAAATCTTTTCTCTAGCCACATATGCCTGCTTGAAGCTTCTGTTTTCCAAATTTGCCTTTTGCATTTATCCTCAGAACTACCACCATTTGGCCACTGAAGTCATTTTGAATTCAAACTCTAAGACTTCACAAACCTGTTCATCTTGGTATATTTGCTATACCCCTTAGTTTCACTATAACTGTTGCTCGGAACTGAATCTCAATTTTGAAATGTTTGGATATGTTTTGCTACATTAAAGGTAGTGTATAAGTGTGTGTTATGATATTTCATCCAATCCCATCTCAATTTAAATTATTCAGTAGCGTGGACACCTAGAATGTCTAAATCATCCTTTTTAGCGGGTCAATGGATTTGAGCTGTAATGCATGTTCTAGATTTCTCCATCGTTGCCCATTGAATTGATGTGAGCTTTTATATTAGATTACAATAACTTTGAAATAGTTTTAATTTCAAAGTGGGATGTAAATTGTGACTGGGTACTATGATTGACCTATTCACGAGCATTTAATTATTAATTTACATGCTGTGTCTCATCTGAAAACTGATGTTTGAAAGCTAAATTGACATCACCTGACTTTCCCACCTTTATTGATACATTTTTGTCTAATTATATGGCTGGGAAATCCTTGAGGCTGCTCATAGTCCACTGCCAACACTTAATTAAAAGTGCAGCTGGAACCCAGTTTGCATTCATGACCAGAGCTACTGCCATGACTCTGGCAAAGTAATACTGGATCTGAAGCAACTTCTGAAATGTCCTATCTTTAAGCATTACCTTCCTATTTCAAAGCTGCCCTTTACAATGCTTATTTTAAAAATGCTCCATGTCGAACCAACATGTGTGATTTGGAAGATTACAGGATTTGAAGTCTGCAAGATTTAACTCTTTCATATTCTGCTGAATTCTGTCTGTAGTTGAAGACATTTTGGAAATTAAATCAGGTATATGATTTCTTGCATGTTCTTAGATTAGATCTGGTTTACTAGTTCCATACTACTACTGCAACAAATTAAAAGATGAATGCCTCGAGGATGGGTTTTAATCCTATTGAAGCATTATTCATACCGCAAAGTCTGAAACTTTTCAGTTGATACTTTTTAACACCATACAAAATTTCTTTTTCACAAATCTTAGCGTTTTATATTTGGCACGTTGTGGTTTATGCATTGGAAAATATGTTATGTTTTTGAGCTTGTAGTGAATTGCTTGCGCAGGAACAGTTTTACACTTGTCCCCAGTTACTGTACAGCTTGTTGATAGTGAATGCAGGGTTTGTGAACATGTCAGTTTTGACAAAGTGCACTTGAAAGATGAAGTGCCAGCATGGCATCAGCTCAGATTTTGTTTTCGGTAATTATTGTTTGTATTGGGGTTTGAATTCAAAGCAGAACCTCACTTTTCTGAAATTTCCAGAACTTAGGCTACTGCTGGATTGGTGTACGTCTCCTGAAATGAAACCTGGGTTTTCTTGTCATACTGTTTACTGGGCTGTGTGGTTAAATTTGACAACAGTGTTGAGACAGGAAAGAGAAAAATATAAGCATACCTTTAAGTGTTAGTCTTAAGATCTGTGTTGCATAACTACCTAATGTAACAGTGCTATTTCAACTCAAGTTTTTTAATCTCATTACGTTATTTCTCCTTGACACTCATGAATTTGATGGAAATTAAGAAGCATTTAGACTAAAATTCATTTACTACTCATCAAAGTGGTTCATTCCCCTTTACTTGGTTAAAACTGCCTAAGATTGTGAATGACTTTATAAAGTAGTATTGCTAGTGTTATTCTAAAGGGGCTTTTTTTTTGTTGTATTGAAAGGAAACATTTCAATTCAAAGTTAAATTCTCGCTGAATCTTTGACAACTTCCACAATTAATACAGTGTTAGAGATTGCCTTCATTTCTGTAATGTTTGCGTTCAGGCCACCATTGCTTCCATGACTCCTGTGAAGTTGGCTGTTCACCAATATGCACGTTTGTCATCACACTGGTGCATTTGTCAAAATACAGCCACTCAATGTTGAACATCTTGTTTACAGGTTCCATGTAAGATCATCAGTCCTGCATGCCATGGCACAGCCTGAAAAGTGATGGGTGGGGTGGAAAGAAGCATGTTAAAAATATAATTAAAAGATAATCGCATAGAATGTGCTGTATGCTGTTTCTACTGCTTTTGAGTCATAAAACCAAACCTGAAATCATCTGTATGTTGCAGATTCTTGTAGCAGTATGTAATTGGTTTGAAACTTGGTTCGTTTTATTTATTGGATATTTGTTACCAACCTCTATCCAAATTTGAATCTGAGCAAGCCCCTGTGCCCCCTTTGCAATTCATATTCCAATCCCATTGATGTGTGATTTTTGTATGTTTTGTATTTTGAAACCAATTTAGATAACAATTTTGGAGGGGGAAAAAAGATTAAATTACATTTGAGCTTAACAATCAAAGAAGAGTAGGCCACTCAGCTTGCTGTGCCATTGAATAAAATCATGACTGGTCTGATTTTTAACTTCAGTTCTACATTTCATTTTGCTAGTAATTTTTCATTCGCTCATGACCAAATTTCTGATGTTTAATAGTTTCTGCTGCTGACTTTGAAGTTTATTTTGTTCACTATTTTCTTTTCTCATGCTGTTAGTCATATTTATGATTCCACAAATTCCTCTACTCTAGGTGTGAAATTAATTCTATCACTTTATAATGAAGCGAAGGGTACCAAGTCTTGCTTGGGTATTGAAGTGTGAAGTGCATCTTATTGATGTGATGTGAACTTATAAATATGGAGTGATAACCTAGGCATTTGAAAAATTGCCTGCTTTAGTGAAGTGTAAAATTGGTGCATCTGACCATTAGTCAAATATTGTGGGTACTACTTGGATTTTTTCAATTGCAATAAGCAAGATAGACAAAGAGCATTTCCTTTTTAATTACTTGTAGTACACCTTACAGGTTGAGTTAGAGATCGCTGTCAAAAGATCACTTAACCACTGTTTAATGTCCCCTCCCTGTTGCATGGTGGGTAAACAAGCAGTGATAAAATTTCCTAAGAAAACATAGTAAACCTGAGTTAAATTCTTTCCTATCAATTTGTAAAGGAAGTGGCTGTTTCTATTGTCAGAATGACCATAAGGTACAAGAGAAACGTTAGGCCGTGTGGCCCATCGTGCCTGCTCTGCCTTTCAATCAGAGCTGATTATATTTCTCAACCCTAATTCTCCTGCCTTCTCCCTTTGTCATTGACCCCCTCATTAATCAAGAACCTATTGACCTCTGTCTTAAACACACAATGACTTGGCCTTAGTAGCCTTCTGTGCCACTTCTCACAGCCCTCTGGCTAAAGAAATTTCTCTGCATCTCCGTTCTAAGGGATTGTCCCTTCATTGTAAGGCTGCACTCTTGTATCTTGGCATCTCCTACTAGTGGAAACATCTCCTACTAGTGGAAACATCTCCATGCCCATCTATTCAGGCCGCTCTAAGTTTCAGTGAGATCTTTCTAAACCTCATCCTTCTAAACTCCGAGTACAGACCCAGAGTCCTGAATTGTTCCTCATGACAAACCCTTCATCTCTGGCATCATTCTTGTGACTTCCTCTTGATCCCCTCTAATGCCAAGACATCTTTCCTTAGATTCGGGGTCCAGAACTGCTCACAATATTCTACGTGTGGTCTAACCAAAGTCTTACATAGCTTCAGCAATGCATTTAATCCTCTTGCATTCTAATCCTCTTGAAATCTGTGCTAACGTTGCATTTGCCTTGCTAACTGCATCTTAACCTTCAAGAAATCTTAAACTGAGTCTCCTAAGTCCCTTTGTGCTTCAGATTTCTGTTTAGAAAATAATCCACAACTAATATTGTTTATGGCCAGACCAAACCACCTCAAAATATATCAAGACAGCCTAGACCCTAACTACTTTTTCTTATTTTAAAGGTAATTGTAAGATGTTGTGTTCAAGATGCAAAACCATTGGTCAAACTACTTGGCATTAACAAAATGCACTAATTACAGTTAGTGTTTGGTACAGTTAGATACAGACAAAATAAAAATGTGAGAATTGGCTTAATTGTAACACTATTGAAATGCTTAACAAAATAATAGATATTAGAGCAGTTATGTAGTAGTTAATGTATGATAACATTTCATAAGCATGCCATTGACAAAGGCAGATTCAGTAAAAGAGATTGTTTCACGTGCAGTTTGAGAACAGGAGGATAACTGCCTACATTTAGTTCTATTAGAGAATAAGAGCTTCCATATCCAGCTTCAAGATTCCAGCTACTAGAACATAGAACATAGAACATTACAGCACAGTACAGGCCCTTCGGCCTTCGATGTTGTGCAGACCTGTCATACCGATCTCAAGCCCATCTAACCTACACTATTCCATGTACATCCATATGCTTATCCAATGATGCCTTAAATGTACTCAAAGTTGGCGAATCTACTACTGTTGCAGGCAAAGCGTTCCATTCCCTTACGACTCTGAGTAAAGAAACTACCTCTGACATCTATCCTATATCTTTCACCCCTCAATTTAAAGCTATGCCCCCTCGTGCTCGCCGTCACCATCCTAGGAAAAAGGCTCTCCCTATCCACCCTATCTAACCCTCTGATTATTTTATATGTTTCAATTAAGTCACCTCTCAACCTTCTTCTCTGTAATGAAAACAGCCTCAAATCCCTCAGCCTTTCCTCGTAAGACCTTCCTTCCATACCAGGCAAGATCCTAGTAAATCTCCTCTGCACCCTTTCCAAAGCTTCCACATCTTTGTTATAATGTGGTGACCAGACTGTACAGAATATTCCAAGTGCGGCTGCGCCAGTGTTTTATACAGCTTCACCATAACCTCTTGGTTCCAGAACTCGATCCCTCTAATAATAAAAGCTAAAACACTGTATGCCTTCTTAACAGCCCTGTCAACCTGGGTGGCAACTTTCAAGGATCAGTGTACATGGACGCCGAGATCTCTCTGCTCATCTACACTACTAAGAATCTTACCATTAGCCCTGTACTTTGCCTTCCGGTTATTCCTACCAAAGTCCATCACCTCACACTTGCCTGCATTAAATTCCATTTGCCACCTCAGTCCAGCTCTGCAGCTTACCTATGTCTCTCTGCAACCTACAGCATCCTTTGTCACTATCCACAAATCCACCGACCTTAGTGTCGTCTGCAAATTTACTAACCCGTCCTTCTACGCCCTCATCCAGGTCATTTATAAAAATGACAAACAGCAGTGGACCCAACACCGACCCTTGCGGTACACCACTAGTAACTGGTCTCCAGGATGAACATTTCCCATCAACGACCACCCTCTGTCGCCTTTCAGCAAGCCAATTTCCGATCCAAACTGCTATATTTCCCACAATTCCATTCCTCCACATTTTGTACAATAGCCTATTGTGGGGAACCTTATCGAACGCCTTGCTGAAATCCATATCCACCACATCAAGCGGTTTATTCTCATCTACCTGTTTGGTCACCTTCTCAAAGAACTCAATAAGGTTTGTGAGGCATGACCTTCCCTTCACAAAACCATGCTGACTATCCGTAATCAATTTATTCTTTTCTAGATGATTATAAATCCTATCCCTTATAACCTTTTCCAACACTTTACCAACAACTGAGGTAAGGCTCACTGGTCTATAATTACCGGGGTTGTCTCTACTCCCCTTCTTGAACAGGGGAACCACATTTGCTATCCTCCAGTCATCTGGCACTATTCCTGTAGACAGTGACGAGTTAAAGATCAATGCCAAAGACTCGGCAATCTCCTCCCTGGCTTCCCAGAGGATCCAAGGATAAATCCCATCTGGCCCAGGGGACTTATCTATCTTCACACTCTGTAGGATTTCTAATACCTCTTCCTTGTGAACCTCAATCCCACCTAGTCTAGTAGCCTGTATCTCAGTATTCTCCTCAACAACATTGTCGTTTTCTAGAGTGAATACTGTTGAAAAATATTCATTTCGTGCTTCCCCTATCTCATCTGACTCCACACACAACTTACCACTACTATCCTTGATTGGGCCTAATCTTACTTTCGTCATTCTTTTATTCCTTAAATACCTATAGAAAGCCTTAGGGTTTACCCTGATCCCATCTGCCAACAACTTCTCGCGTCTCCTCCTGGCTCTTCTGAGCTCTCTGTTTAGGTCTTTCCTGGCTACCTCGTAGCCCTCAAGTGCCCTAACTGAGCCTTCTCATCTCATCCTAAAAGCAAAAGATAAAACTGAAATTCTTGGTTGTGTGGAAGTTTGACATTTCACCCCTGCCTTTCAGGCTGCTTGTATTGTTCAACTTCAAAATATCTGAAGGCCTCAAAGCTGTTTTACTCTCTTGGCTTTGAGCAGACTGTTTGGCACCTGTCTCAACCTTTCATCATTTTTAAAAAAGAACAAGATATACTCTTAAACCACAGTATTGACATGCTTATCATCTGACCATAGTGCATAGCCTCTCACTTTCCCGCATTATATTCCAATTGCTGCTACTTTGCCAGTTCTCCTAGCCTGTCCGAGCCCTTTGCAGTCTCTTGGTTTCCTCAACACTGCCTTACCGTCCACATGTCTTTGTGTCATCTGCTAACTTAGCTGTGCTCTTACATTAATTATCTGGATCATAGTTGTGATCTCAACACCGACCCCTGTGAACTCCACTAGTTACCTGCTGCCATCCTGAAAAAGACCTCTTTTTCCACCACTTCTGCCAATCAGTCAATTCTTTAATAAATCCAGTAATTCTTTGGGCTGTTGAATTATTTAGTGTCCTCTCACATGGCAAGTTATCAAAGGACTTCTGGAAATCCAAATAGATCATGTTCACTGGCTCTCCTTTGTCTAACTTGTTACCACCTCATTCTAACTGATGTGGCCAGCGTGATCTTCCCTTGATGAGGCTGTGCTGGTTCAGCCCTATTTTACTGTGCACTTCTGAGTCCTCTGTACCCTAATCCTTTAAAAATAGACTCTCAAATCTCACCAACGACTGAGGTCAGACAAAACGGTCTCTAATTTCCCCTCACAATAGCTATTTTCCAGTCTTCTGCAACCCTCCCTGTCTCCAGCGATTCCTGAAAGATCACCACCAATGCCTCCACAATCTCCTCAGCTATCTCCTCCTTCAGTACTCTCCGCCTTCAGATCTTGCTGCACTCCCAGCCCTGTCTCCTTACTGATGGTCATTTAAACTCACGTCTGACTCCCTTGAAGTTCTGGTATCTTCCAGTGTGTAGATTGCAATGTATCTGTTTAGCTTGAGATTAGAGAAGGTGTAATATAAAATAGTCTCACCTTTTAAAATTATGAAATTGTGAACTGTAACTCTATAAGAAGTATACGTTCAGTGCTAAATTTAGTACTTTAATGGTTCTTCCTTTGTGCATGCTTTGGTCATGTCTTTAAGTTTAGGCTTGATACCATTTTACTGTGCCCTTGTAGCAAGGTTATGGCATTTGCTGAAACAGCATGCAGACATTTTCATTTGTTCTTGATTGTGTAAGATCTGGTGTGATCTTTAATGGACTGAAACTTTTTGAATGTTAAGCCCAGATAACTATTTTCATTCTTAATCTGTTTCCTGTTTTGTATTGTTTATTTAAGGATTGTATAACTTTGAAAGTTTTTCCAATAGTTTAAATCCTGTGGATTTTCTCCGATTGAGAGTAAAGCCTTTCTCTGCATGGTAGCAACAGAAAATTATGTTTAATGAAATCCTATTCCCACAGACCATGAAAGCCAGACATGCTACAAGAAAATGAAAATTTGATAAGTCACTGCAGACATTGTACAAATCCTAAGACCTATCTTCAGAAAAAATTGCTTTGTGTAAGTTGTCAAAAGCGAATGAACAATGTATAATTCAACCGTTTATAACTCAGTATTAACAATACCTTTCTGTAACTGCGAGGTAGTTTACTCATTGTAAATGCTAAGAATGATGCGACTGTCTGCATGTATAAATACCTTACATTTTCTTTTCAGTAAAACAATCTGAGTGTCCTTTTAATCTCAAACAATCTCAAATTCAGGCTTGCCGTTAGGCAAATGGCAGAGCAAATCACATGACCCTTTAATTTCCTCTAAGTTTAAATATTTAGCATTTTATCAAAACAACATCTTTTAAACCTCTCATTTGTAACAAAACAAACTCGTTCTTGCTTTCTGCAAACTGTGTTGTTAATTTTTCCAATGTTCTCCAATTGAAAATATTCAAATGCCCCAAGGTCACCCCTCAGCCTCTGAAGCTCCAGGGAAAATAGCCCCAGCCTATTGAAAGTCTCCCGATAGGTCAAACCCTCCAACCTTGGGGACACTCTTGTAAATCTTTTCTGGACCCTTTCAAGTTTAACAATGTCCTTCCTGTAGCAGAGAGCTCAGAATTGAAGACAGTATTCCAAAAGTGGTCTCACTAATGTCATGTACTGCTGCAACATCGTATTCCGACTCCGACACTCTGCACTGACCGTTAAAGGCAAGCGTGCTAAACACCCTCTTCTTCACCCTGTCTACCTGGGACTCCACTTTAGCTTTTTCCCCAGAGCTAGCCTATTTTGGGGTTTGAAAATTTGTTGGAATTCCCCACCGCCCCCAATATGGGAGTGAGGAGTTCAGCTCTGATAACTTTGAGCGGCATGGTGGTTCAGTGGTTAGCACTGCAGCCTCACAGCACCAGGGACCCGGGTTCGATTCCAGCCTCGGGCAACTGTCTGTGCGGAGTTTGCACGTTCCCCCCTTGTCTGAGTGGGGGTTTCCTCTGGTTTCCTCCCACTGTCCAAAGATGTGCCGGCTAGGTGGATCGGCCATGCTAAATTGTCCGTAGTGTTCAGGGATGTGAGTTACATGGGGATGGGTCTGGGTGGGATGCTTCAAGGGACGGTGCCGACTTGTTGGGCCGATGGGCCTGTTTCCACACTGTAGGGAATCTAATCTAATCAAATGCACCTAAAGCAATCTTGGAATAGTTTGCATTTTTGCCTGATTTTCCACAATTTTTGTGTCTTTACTCTAGTTTTATTTAGTCCTTTGTATGCCAGATTACCCTATATGCCTTTCAAACACTCTTCATGGAGATGGCCTCAAGGCCCTCCGCTTCTTCCTGTCCCGCAGGCCCGACCAGGCCCCCTCCACCGACACTCTCATCCGCCTAGCGGAACTCGTCCTCACACTCAACAACTTCTCTTTTGACTCCTCCCACTTCCTACAGACTAAGGGGGTGGCCATGGGCACCCGCATGGGCCCCAGCTATGCCTGCCTCTTTGTAGGTTACGTGGAACAGTCCATCTTCCGCACCTACACAGGCCCCAAACCCCACCTCTTCCTCCGGTACATTGATGACTGTATCGGCGCCGCCTCTTGCTCCCCAGAGGAGCTCGAACAGTTCATCCACTTCACCAACACCTTCCACCCCAACCTTCAGTTCACCTGGGCCATCTCCAGCACATCCCTCACCTTCCTGGACCTCTGTCTCCATCTCAGGCAACCAGCTTGTAACTGATGTCCATTTCAAGCCCACCGACTCCCACAGCTACCTAGAATACACCTCCTCCCACCCACCCTCCTGCAAAAATTCCATCCCCCATTCCCAATTCCTCCGCCTCCGCCGCATCTGCTCCCACGATAAGACATTCCACTCCCGCACATCCCAGATGTCCAAGTTCTTTAAGGACCGCAACTTCCCCCCCACGGTGATTGAGAACGCCCTTGACCGCGTCTCCCGCATTTCCCGCGACACATCCCTCACACCCCGCCCCCGCCACAACCGCCCCAAGAGGATCCCCCTCGTTCTCACACACCACCCTACCAACCTCCGGATACAACGCATTATCCTCCGACACTTCCGCCATTTACAATCCGACCCCACCACCCAAGACATTTTTCCATCCCCACCCCTGTCTGCTTTCCGGAGAGACCACTCTCTCCGTGACTCCCTTGTTCGCTCCACACTGCCCTCCAACCCCACCACACCCGGCACCTTCCCCTGCAACTGCAGGAAATGCTACACTTGTCCCCACACCTCCTCCCTCACCCCCATCCCAGGCCCCAAGATGACATTCCACATTAAGCAGAGGTTCATCTGCACATCTGCCAATGTGGTATACTGCATCCACTGTACCCGGTGCGGCTTTCTCTACATTGGGGAAACCAAGCGGAGGCTTGGGGACCGCTTTGCAGAACACCTCCGCTCAGTTCGCAACAAACAACTGCACCTCCCAGTCGCAAACCATTTCCACTCCCCCTCCCATTCTCTTGATGACATGTCCATCATGGGCCTCCTGCACTGCCACAATGATGCCACCCGAAGGTTGCAGGAACAGCAACTCATATTCCGCCTGGGAACCCTGCAGCCATATGGTATCAATGTGGACTTCACCAGTTTCAAAATCTCCCCTTCCCCCACTGCATCCCTAAACCAGCCCAGTTCATCCCCTCCCCCCACTGCACCACACAACCAGCCCAGCTCTTCCCCCCCACCCACTGCATCCCAAAACCAGTCCAACCTGTCTCTGCCTCCCTAACCGGTTCTTCCTCCCACCCATCCCTTCCTCCCACCCCAAGCCGCACCCCCAGCTACCTACTAACCTCATCCCACCTCCTTGACCTGTCCGTCTTCCCTGGACTGACCTATCCCCTCCCTACCTCCCCACCTACACCCTCTCCACCTATCTTCTTTACTCTCCATCTTCGGTCCGCCTCCCCCTCTCTCCCTATTTATTCCAGTTCCCTCCCCCCATCCCCCTCTCTGATGAAGGGTCTAGGCCCGAAACGTCAGCTTTTGTGCTCCTGAGATGCTGCTTGGCCTGCTGTGTTCATCCAGCCTCACATTTTATTATCTATACTCTTCAATGGCCTTGCTGTTTTAAGTAGGATGTTTTGTAATGCACTCGGGATACTAGAGACTTTGTTTTGTCCATTATTTTCAAGCTATATTTGCCTTTTCTCGTGGTATATTTTCCAGTCTTGAAGTGGGGAACATCCAGCCTTATTCTAGTTGTAAACAACTGGACTTCTAATTCTTCTGTGAAGCAAAACAACTGAAGTGATGTAGTTTTCACTCATTGTACAGAGTTTTGTGTAAATTGAAGAACAAATGTTCAACTGTCTATCCATAGCACAAGTAAAATTGTTATTTTAAAACCCAGTACCTGTTCAGCGAAGAAAATAGTATTTTTTAAGTTGGAATGATTAAGTTTGTTTTTGTGGTGACTCAAACTGAGAAATGTTGAAATTTCGGAAGTGATTTTGAACTGGAATGCTTTTAAATTACCAAAAATTGGGTCACAGGATAACGAAGCATTCTGTACTCTTTAAAATGAGTGACATGATATATTTAAATGATTCTTCAGAAGGGGCATTCGAATGTGACTTTTAGTGTTCAGTCTGACACGCCCTGAAACCCCTCCACTATTAGGAGCCTCAAAATTACATCAGTGAGAAGGGTCTTGAATGTCACTATCTTTTTATCTGATGAAATGTCATTCAGTTTCCCTGCAGGGACAAACCTCATGGAATCTAAAGGGAACAAACACAAGTCAAAATGGGAAAATTGGAATTCTAGGGTAAAGCGCTACTGTTGGCTAAAATACACAATCTGCTAATAAACTAGCTACAAATTTATCAGTTATGGTGACTGTATTAGTTAGGATATTGACCTGCAGACTTAATTAGTATGAGCTGAGGAGTCCTTGCCTTAACAAAGGAAATGCCCGTTTATCTCCTCGCCATGACCCTGGTGTGCTGGGTCAGTACGTGTCTTAGAATACTGTTAACCTGTCTGGATGAGACTGTTAGGGGATCAATTCTGTCATCGCTGGGATTACTTTAGAAGGGAAGGTACTGCAGTGACAGAAGTCTCAAATTTTTCAGTCTTTTAGTAACAGTGCAGAATACTCTTCATTGAAACAATTTTTCATTGAATTGAGTGACTTTTTTTTGCTACATGTAGACACTTAATCAATAAATGAATTCATCCCGGTGAAAAATAAATGGATTGTAGCCCACTTGCTGCTGAAGATTCAATTTACGGTAAAATGTTATGGAGGGTGCTACAAAGGAAATAGCTTTTTTTCTCTCTGGGGGCCAACAATGGACATGGCATCCTGTTTTACAATAGTATGTCCTTATTTGCAGCTAAAAGCATGAAGTGAAAGAATTAACTTTCAGGAATTGTTCATCACCATCCCACAAATGTGATTGCTTCCACTGCGTCTTATACGGAATTATAAAAAGTTTCTTACTGTGAAACTGAGCAAGCAGTAACATTTCTTTGTTCAGCACTGTATGAATTTCACAAACATTTACATTTGTTTCAACTAGCTTAGAAACCCTTAAACGCGAAAGCCTGACAAACCAGGATACTTGCCAACTGTGTCCAAATGCTACATTCGTTCAGTCATGATAATGAAAAGTAAGTTGAAATTATAAAGTGAGAAACCTGCAGATCATTCCACGTATACAAAAAGCATACAAAAAGAATATAATGGTATATACTCATGACGTAGCTGCTTGCATTAAGAATGCCCTGTAAAATTCAACAATCCAGACAAGAACAAAGCCCTAGAGATAATGGGAACTGCAGATGCTGGAGAATTCCAAGATAATAAAATGTGAGGCTGGATGAACACAGCAGGCCAAGCAGCATCTCAGGAGCACAGCTCTCTGATGAAGGGTCTAGGCCCGAAACGTCAGCTTTTGTGCTCCTGAGATGCTGCTTGGCCTGCTGTGTTCATCCAGCCTCACATTTTATTATCTAAGAACAAAGCCCTAGGCTGGTTATGGTTCAGTTCCCAGAAGGCATTTGATGAGGTGCACAGCAAATATTATTGAAGAAGCTTATAGTGTAGAAAGTAACATTCGGTAAGGAGAAAAGTTTGGCTAGCTAACAGAAAATAATGGACAGAGTAGGTCATTTTCTGGGTGGCAAGATGTAACAAGTGGTATGCACAAAGATCAATGTTAAAGTCTCAACTTTCTACAATTAATATAAATTGGACCAAAGGGACCAGAGATGGTGTTGCTAAATTTGCTGAACTCACCAAAGGTAGCTCAAAATAAATTGGGAAGAGGCCATCAGGAGAGTAGAAAGGACATAAATGAATGAATAAAAGTTTTTAGCAAGTGGAGTAACATGTGGCATGCAGGCAAGAGAACATTTTTTTTCTCTCACCACACACCTCCCCCCTCCGCCCAGACATTTTCTCTAATTGGTGAGAGATCTGGGTCCTAGTGCATGAATTCTATTAAGGTGTGGCAAGTAATTAACAAACAAGAAGAATGTTTCTGGTAAGGCAAATTCATTTACAACAGTAATGCAGTGCTTCAGTTATAAACTACACTACTATGTACACTACTGGTCTCCTTAAGGAAGGATGTAAATGCATTGGTAGTGGTTTCGAGAAGTTTTACAAGACTAATACATGGAATAGGAGTTTCATTATGAGGAGAAGGGGGACAAGTTTGGCTTGGATCCACTAGAGTTTAGAAGTGTAAGATGCAACTTTAATTGAAGCGTATAAGAGCCTGAAGGGTTTTGGCAGAGTAGATGTGAAAAAAATGTTTCTTCTTGTGGGATATTCTCGAACTGGGCCTCATGTTTTAAACTAAGGGGTCACCCATTGAAGAGACACGAGGATTATTTTCTGTGGGTTGAGAACTTTGGAACTTTGCCTTCAAAGCATTCAAAGACTTTTTTTTGTCCTCGGGTGGTGAAAGCAGAGGTAGTTTGCTTCTAGAAAAGCAAAGGGGTAGATTATTGGAGGAATGTGGAATTGTGAAGTAACAAAATCGGCTATGATCTTATTGAAAGGTGGGGCAGGGCCAAGTGACCTATTCCTGCACCTCATTTGTATGTTCAGTCATTGTACAAGACTTCGGTTGGATAATACCGCGGTTTTGTGGAGCCAATTGTACAAGGATATTAGTGATTGGGAAGGGTACAGAGAAGACTCAAAATAATGCTACCATGTTACATGTATGGAGAGATTCAAAGTTAAACTTTTTTCACTGAAATGGACGAAGTTAAACAATGGCTGTAGTAGAAGTTTCCTAAATAAAAACTTGTCAACTGGTGATTATTCATAGTCGCACACATTTATGTAGTACAGTTTTGACATTTTGGAAAAAATAATTCCAAAATGCTTTGGATGTGCAGAATCATTTCCACTCATTTGAGTTGATGATAAGGGCACGTAGATTCTGGGATTTCTTACAGAAAAATGAAGGTGCAAACAGAAATAAACCCTTTGCCAACAGAGGTTCTTGAAACTTATCCTGGTTGAAATGGCTAATGAGGCAAATGCTAATCAGCATTAGTAAATGTTTGCAAAGGAATAAACTAAAGGATAGAAACTGAATAGAAGGTTGAAGAAAAAGTATGGCCTGATGTGCCACATAATGAACTCCTATACAATCTGTGATGTTTCAACAGACTGTGAATCTGGCCCAAACCCAACAGATGAAGTGGTACAGAGGACCTGCTTGGGAAAGGGGATGTCTGATTTTTAATAAATGTCTAAGCAGTTGGAACTAAGCTATTTCTACTAGCAGGTAGATTAAGCTGCTTTAAAATGAAGATGCTATCAGTTTATTTTTAAAAGTACATTCTTGTGTGCTTTTCAAGGAATTCCTTTGTCTAGTCTAGTACTCAGGTGAGTCTGTTAGAGCTGTCATTCATTGCAGAAAACTCGTATCATTTGCTTATTCAGGCATCAATGAAAGATCAATGGTGTTGTTAACAAAACTGAGTTTCTGTCCCAGCATTGTCCCTCGATCAAAACCACCAGAAGCCAGCATCTTGCTATGTGTAAAAGTGCTACTATATGTGCCTACAGAACCTGTGTTTATCATTATATGAAGTGTTTTGAAAGTCATTCAGACGTGCAGCACAGAAACGGACGCTTCGGTCTGACCTATCCATGCCAACTGGATATCCTAAATAAATCTCATTCCATTTGCCAGCATTTGGCCCATATGCCTCTCAACCATTCCTATTCATATACCCATTCAGATACCTTTTTTAAATATTGTAACTGTACCAGCTTTCTCCGTTTCCGCTGGCAGCTCATTCCATACGTGCACCAACCTCTGTGGAAAAAGTTCCCCTTGGGCCCCTTTTAAATCTTGCCCCTCTCACCTTAAACCTATGCCCTCTAGTTTTGGACTCCACCACCCCTGGGAAATGACCTTGTGTATTTACCCTATCCATGCCCCTCTATAAGGTCATCCCTCAGCCTCCGATGCTCTAGGGAAAACAGTCCCAGCATATTCAGCCTCTCCCTCTAGCTCAAACCTGGCAAAATCTTTGTGTCTTTTCTGAATCCATTCAAGGTTTGCAACGTCCTCCCTATAGCAGGGAGACCAGAACTGCATGCAGTTTTCCAAAAGCACCCCACTTCCACAATGTCCTGTGCAGCTGCAAAATGACCTCCCAACTCCTATACTCACTGCACTGACCAATAAAGGCAAGCATTCCAAATGCCACCTCCACTATCCTATCTACCTGGGATTCCACTGTCAAGAAAGTATGAACCTGCACACCAAGGACTTTGTTTCAGTAACACTCCCCAGGACCATGCCATTAAGTGTCCAATCCTGCCCTGATTTGCTGTTCCAAAATGCAGCACCTCATTTTTCTAAATTAAACTCCACCTGCCACTTCTTGACCCCTTTGGCTCAGCAAGATTGTATTGTACTCTGAGGTAGCCGCCTTTGCTGTCCATTACACCTCCAATTTAGTGTCCGTCTGAAAACTTAGTGACCATACATCCTCTGTTCACGTACAAGTTATTTACATAAATGACGAAAAGCACTGGATTTGGCACCAATCCTTGTGTCACACCACTGGTCACAAGCCTCCAGTCTGAAAAGCAACACTCCAACTTCAACGCCACCTTTGAGCCAGGTCTGTATCCAAATAGCTAGTTCTTCCTGTGTTCCATCTGATCTAACCTTGCTAGCCAGTCTACCATGAGGAACCTTGTCGAATGCCTTGCTGAAGTCCACATAGAGCATGTTTACTGCTCTGCCTTGGATGAGAAGTATAGTAAAAGTAGTTTTATATTTTGAGCGGCTACAATTTATTGTATTTCACAGCTTAAGCTTTTTAAGGAGTACGATGTCTTGGCCCACAGATTTGCTTGAGTCTGCTGTTTATTTGACTGCTTCAGACATTAGTTTCAATAGTATTGCTCCCTTTCCTATTTTGGGTGTGTTACATGCTTGTGTCTGGTTTTTGTGATCTCCATAATCTCATTAAAACTAAGCAGCTGCTGTTCATATGAAAACGTCAAAAAATGAGCATTCAAAGTACAGTGCTTTCATTTTATTACTGAGCTTTCAACCTTTAAAAGTAATCTGGAAAATTATTGTTTCCAGGCAACATGAAGTACCACCTGAGGTATTGCGGCAACGAGAATCCAAGTGGCTGGACATGTTGAACAACTGGGATAAATGGATGGCAAAAAAATACAAGAAGGTACGACTGACATGAAAAGAAAACTGTATAATTGCTGACAAAGCCGTAAATTAGTAAAACTTTATCTAACTGAAGATTTGCCCAATATCACTTCACATTTTTGCAGTTGAAAGAAATTTATATATAAATCAGTGTACGATAAGTTGCGCGTTAATGCTGAGAGATTATCACTTGCTGCAATCTAAAAATGAAAAGGCATAGCACTCCAATTTGAGGAGAAGAGCCACCAGAATTGTTGCCTAGCAATAGTTAAATATTGATTGAAAGTAATATTATTTACACCAGATGTATAACTTGGCTCAAGTTTAGCCCTTGTAACCATGGTTACTGTGTAGCAGTCAAAGAATGGAAGAATTCCCAACATTCTCGACATTCTAAGTCAAATTTTCTTTTTAAAATTTGTTGATCTGTTTTGTAATTGAATCATATAAAGCAACTTGCTATAGCTTTGCAGTTGGACCTGTTGTTGATATTTAAATAAAAACAAAAAATAACAAGTTTGAGAAACTCAGCAGGTCTGGCTGACCCTTCACGGGTGACTGGGCTTGCAGTGTTAACTCTGCTTCTCTCTACAGATGCTGCTACCACAACTGCTAAGTTTCTCTGAAACTTTTTATTTGTATTTCTGTTTAAAGACGTATTTGTCTACAAGAGTTTTGGTTTAAATGGTCCAGCATTGCTGTTTTATTAATGTGCAGTAATAAGTATTGGAACAAATTTATGCAGCCAGTATGTTGTTATCTTCGGTACTGAGCAAACTGCCTTTGAAGCATTCAAGTATTCTCTAGCCTAATTTCTGTCAACAATAGTCTCTTCTGTAGTTTGCATGATTTTTAGTGGCTGGTTGAGCACGTGCCAATTTTTAATTTTGCTACTTGGTAACCACCTTCAGATTAAAAAGCTGCTCTAAAGTGTTGAAACGTTTCCCCATTATCTTCCATTTCTTAGTTTATCTACTTTTTTGGAGTTTATTTTAATTGTTAATATCTGTCACACCTCTCATTTTGAGAGGACGTTCAGAATAATCAATATGCTGTATGTTTTGTCTAGTCTTTATAAATCTATCTCAAGGTATTTGTTACATCAACTGCAAGAATCTGTTTCAAGTGCAGTTTTTCTCCCTGATGGCCAGTTTTTTACACAGTATGGCATTGAACCACAGAGACTGGAAGGATATTTTATGGTTCAGGCTCTTCAAAATGATTTCTGTTAACTGTTTTGATGCAACTTCCTGTGAGTAGTGGTGCTTGATTCCTTTTAAATGTACCATAGATTGGATGATTAACCATTATCTGAGTATCTTTCATAGTGAATTTTCACTACTGTTAGGCAAATTTATGGAGAACTCTAGAATGAAGACGGTCACTGCAAATTTATTTGTATGTGTTAAGATAATACAGTATTTGCAGAAAGTACAATTATATATTTAAATATCCAAAATATTTTTGCTTTGCTTTGATACCACCCTTCCTTCTGTTCTCTGACAAACTTCATTAAACTGAAGTCGTCTTTTAAGACATGGTCTTTCAATATTGTAATTTTTCAAATATTCTTTTATGCTATATGATAGGCATCAAATGACCATCACTAATTGCTCTTGAGAGGCTGGTGTTAATCAATCTCATGGAACCATTGCAATCACAGAAGAGCATGCTCTTGATCTTCACTGATGGTCAGGACTTCTGTGTTTTGCATATGTAATCATCTTTCACCAGCATTACCCTCCACCATGATTGATTGAAATTCACCAGACCGTTTTCACCTATTAGCTTGCTTTCTCCAAATTGGTATGCTTCAACTCATTGGGTTGCCCTGTCTGATATATAATACTTGTCATGTCATGTCATGTAGCTTTATCGGTTGTTCCAGCAAGACTGATATTATTATACAGGATCTAGAGGAAAGCTGTTAACTGTCAGGAAAAAAAATCTTTAGTTTGTAAAACGGATGTTGGTTTTGAACATGAAAATGAGCAATCATAAAGTCTGGTTAATGAGCTTTTATTTGACTTCAGTCTAGCTGAACAACTTATTCTCAACTAAGAAGCTACAGAAACAATTAAAAAGCCAGTGACATTACAAAAACCAAGAGTGTACGCAAATTTAAAATATTTGGGTTAAAATGCGATATAAGCCATTGAACAAAATGGCAAAACAACCTGTTCCCTTTAATCATCAAATATCTTGTCTAGCTGGATAGTTTAACAAAAACTTGGAAACATTTGCCTGTTTTTTGTAAATTTGTTCATGGCATGTGGGCAATTTGCTTGAGTCAGCATTAATTTCCATCCTTATTTACCCTTGAAGGTGGTGGTGAACTGCCTCTGAACTGCTGCAGTCCTACAGTAAAGAATGCTCATTCTTATTCTTGGGTGTTTTTTTTCTCCCTGCTGGCTCACCAGCTCATTACTTCCAGTATTTGTTCTCTTTATACCTTATTTCCAGCATCTGCAATAAGTTCATGGTAAATTTAACTAAAAGTACCCTGCTTCAACAACTTTTAGAATTATGCACGTGTGTTGAAGTCAGACTTGGTACTGACTGTTTGAAAAAGGTTATTGGTATTTAACTGCAGGCTCATGTTAATAGGTGAACTAACCAGGGCAAAATGATTGTAAAATTGTGTTCCTGCTTTGAACTACTACCTTTAGAAAATAAAGCCATAAAAGTGCAGGTCTAGAAATCTACACCCGAGATGAGAGTAGATCACTGGAGCAGGCATGTTTGCTTTTCTGTTGCATTCCTTTTGGAAAGCAGAATCCGAAGTGGTGGAGTCTCAGTAGCGATTTTGAGTAACATACGTAGTGTTTTCTTGCATTTTAAGGCAACATCAATACCCATATATACTTTCTCTTTCAAATTATATTATTTCATTTCCCTGAATGTTTTGAGTTTCAATTGTTCAGATAGTTTTACTGTTTAAGAACATTGTAGATCCTGAGAATGGGAAGAATTTAACAGCTTTTACTCAGTTTATGCTTTTTCTTTCTTCAGCACTCCATTGATTGTAGCTTTACAGAATTTATTGTAAGGTCAAAGCACTTCCACTTAAATGAATTTTCCTTTTGATCAGGGAGGGAGAAGTTAAAAATAAGATTTTTCTGCAAATAATGTTTGAAGAAATGAGGGGGTGTGTTGTTTAAAAATGGCCAAACTGCCTCAAATTGAGCAATCTTTCTTGAAAATTGGCTGTATATAATGTAATGAGATGGAACAGTCTGTATTCTACCTTGTTAAAGCCAATTAAATGCTATGGAAAATAACTGTTTTCTGGTGGCTATATGTCCACAAGACAGGAAATACTCTATTACATATTTTCTTTTGGCTGTGTCTCAGAATTCTTCTTCATGGTTCTAGCTTCTATGTCTATAGATCAGTCCTTCTCAAGGTGGGGTTGCAAACTGGAACTTTGGGATTAAAAGCTCTGTGGTAGCAATGGTGACCTCCACTCCCACCATATCTTGAAGATTTTCTCTTCTCTGCCTATGTCTCAGTTGAGAAACTTCAATTCTTGAAGTGGGGTCACAAAAGAAGTTTGGGAAGCCTTATTATATCGAGGTTCTATCTAAATGAGCACTGTCCTCTAGCTGCCATCTTCTTTTATTATTGAACCTAGGAAGCCAGTCCTTTTAAATTGTTTAGATTAGTTTTTAAGACCACAGAATGCAAACAGTTTAGTCAGTTTTGTTCATATGCTAAAATCAGCTGCATATTTCCAATGGCACTTACGTAGATCACTTTTTCATAATTTATCTGGGTATGGGGTGTAAACTGAGATTTTTCTGGCTCCATTTTCTTTTCATCCAATCTAGAACTGCACGACCAGTAGCTGACCACTTTTAAAGTTCAGAATGCCTGTCGAGATTAGAATTAAATTTCATAAAGTACTTCAGAGGCTCTCCCGAATCACACTCAGTACACAAGAGGCCCTTTGGCTCATTGAGATTGACAAAACTACTCTAAATCCACACTAATCCCACTTAGCAGCACTAGGACCATAGCCTTGAATATCAGTGCAGATTCATAGTTCTTGTATAAACATACAAATACGTATTTTGAAATGCCTTTAGTATTAATAGGGTTAATTCTTCATGTGCAGTAATGACAATCGATATATCATCTTTAAATTAATAAATCAAGGTAACTCTCAGAAATGTTATAAATGTTACCTAAATGATGATACTAAGCATTATACTAGTTGACCAAAAGTTTGACCAAATATGTATCATTTATGGAAAGTACACTATAGTGGCTTTACTGAGATGGGGGCTAGGTAACAGGCTCTGCTACTACTGATTTTAAATTATTAGTCAATGACCCTGAGAAAACAAGGCTTAGATTAACTCTGATATCCTGGAGAGTTGTAGGCTTGGACAAAAATGCAGTTCTGTGGGGGAGCAAGCCCATAGAGGGATTTGAGAATAAAGATGCTTGATTAGGAGCTAATGGCCTGAGAGTGCAAGGCTGGTAGGTGAACTGGACTTGCTGTGAGTTATGACATGGACATGAGACATGAGACATTAGGATGAGCTCAAGTTTATGTAGCGTGCAATGTGGGATATTAACCTCGAGTCCATTGGAATAGTCAATTCTGGAGGTAACAAAGGCATGATTGAGGGATCTGACATATGTGTAAATTGGCAAATGTACAACAGCCACAGCCATATGAGCCTGCCATTTCAATCTGCTATTTTGAACAATTTTGATTGAAGTTGTTCAAAAGTTCATATTGTGGTATTGTCATCAAGAGCAAGTACAGTTATTGCACCCTCTCTCTTTCAGATGAACTGTTGTTTGTGAGGATCACTGTCTTTTCATGTTCTAAAGTTCTAGCAATGTATTTTGCATTGTCAAAATGGGTGGTTCCATTTTATTGTTGGAATTTCACACTTCAGTTAATCTAGACTTGGAACTGGTTTTCTGCTCACCGCTTTGGGAAAGATAGGAATCTCTGGGTAAATTGCTTTTCTGTTTTTGTGAAACTTGCAGTCTGGTATGGCATATTTCAAATAAACATTTGGAGCATACTTTGTAAATCGTTTTCCTTCCTGAGTAATTGTTCTGGCATGGTTAAACACAAAACTGCCTTTAAACTGTGATTGGATTTCATCCTTAAGTCTTTTTAAAGGGAATTTGCAGATAATTTAGAAATGATTTAACCGGTTGAAATCTTCTAAATTTCTTCAATCTTTTGTGGGAATGTTGGCTGTTCGCTGCTGAAGGTTGTTGTTGGCAGCATTTGTTGATAAATATTTTGTACTAGCTAGGAGTTGGATCATGGAAGTGATCAGACTTGCAAATTTTGAAAGGAAAGGTAAGATGCTCAAATAAGAGCTTTGTGGGAAGAAGAGTGCATTGTGACTTAATGTTTATGATAACTTGAAAACCGGCTTGGTACTTAAATGGGGGTAGAATTGTAGAACCTAGTGGTATAAAGGGAGGTGGAGCATAAAAGGTTAGTATAAAGGAGGGGAGATGGTGGTGTGGCACTGTTACTAAGCTGTTAGTTCAGAAGTCAATGCTGATGCTCTGGGAGTCATGCCAGTTGGTGGAATTTAAATTCCGTTAAAACCTGGAATTGAAAATGAATCTGAGTAATGGTGACCATGGAGCTACCTTTGTAAAAACTCGTTTCACTAATGCTCTTTCAGAAAAGAAATCTCAGGTGTGGCCTACATGTGACCCATGATGCACAACAATGTGCTTGATTCCTAACTACCCTGCGCAATGCCAAGCAAGTTACTCGTTCAAGGGTATTTATGGATGGGCAGAAAATGCAAACTAAGTTAAAAGCTTCTGTGATTGGTTAGGAAGGTTAACTGGCCTGGTGTTTATTGCAAAATGAGTGGCGTATAGAAGTAGGAAAGTTGTACAAGGCCTTGGAGAAGCCAGATCTGGAGTACTGTCCAACTTTGTACTGTACAGCTTTAGTCTTTGGGTACAGTTCTGTTAGAAGCAGTTCATAGAAACAATGTTTACGCTAATCATTTCAAGGGCATGAAGCTAAATGTTAGCTTGTTATGGTGCATGAAGGACTGTAGGCATCTCCTCTACTAGAGAGCTTATATCATTTGAGGGATGCCATTTCCACATCAAGATTCACGTAGGGCAGCGTAGTGAATAAGATAGCAGACTTCTTGATGACATGGACAGGTTGGAGACATGGACATGTGTATGTTAAATGCAATTTTGCATTGAAGTGTGTAATTATTTACTTGGGAGGTATGACATTTGAATAAAATCACAGAATCCTTTTGTTGCAGAAAGAGGCTGTTAGGCTAGTCGAGTCTGTACTGACGCTCCAAAGAGAATCCCATCCAGATCCAGATCCAGACCCGGTCCTCTGCCCATCACTGCAACACTGCATTTATCGTGGCTAATCCACTTACCCGACACATCTCCTGGCACGAAGATGATGCTAAATTGTCTAATCCATTTAACCTGCTCATCTTTGAACTGTATGGGAAAATGGAGCACTCAGCAGAAACCCACACAGACATGGGAATGTACAAACTCCGTGCATTACCTGAAAATGGAAGCAAGCCCAGGTCCCTGGTGCTGTGAGGTAGCAGTGCTAGCTGCTAAGCCATTGTGCTGTGTGAAGCAGTAGTGTGGTTTTGTGTGGTGCTATTTTTAAGCCACCTAGGGAATATGATTCTAATGGATGTTTATTATCGGACCAGTTTGATTCCAAACACGAAACAGGCTTGATTGATCATAACTGTTCATTTTGGTTTTAATTAAGTAGTTGCTTGCCGAACCTTGAGTGCACAATGCTGCAGATTTCCGTTTAACAACAAAATGGATGTTGATTTCAAAAGTGAAGAAAAATGGACTAATTCTAACTGTCTACTTTATAATACAAATTCAAATATTTTAGAACCAGTATAATCCCATTAATCCCTTTAAACACTCCTTTTTATAAATGTGAAAAGAAATAAAACGGCTTTTCTGTTGCCAAAACACCCTGGTATGGTACTTGTAATATCACTTGCATAATACTCATGCCAGAATCCCTGCATCTAAACCCTTTAGGTTTAAGTTATTTAGGATTTCAGTTTTTAAACTGGAATTGTGGTAATGGTCTATTGAAGATTTCTTTCTCAAGTTACACTGTATTTGGCTTATGTAACCACTTGTGGGTTTGTTAAATCCGATCTGGAACTGATATTAACTCTTGTCTGTGATGATATAACTCAGCAAAACTTTTTTCTTCTCAAAGCACTGCTTTACATAGCTATCAGGTTCCTAGGTCTTTGTCGGACTGAAACACTATCCTAAGCCAAAAATGAGACTAAAGTTTCTCTTATCCAAAAGCACCTATACCAAGTTTAAAAAGTTTCCAAAAATCTGATGTACTTCTTGAGGCCTGTTATTTACCATGCTGGTTTGCAAAAGATCTTAAGTAAAAGTCCATAAGTGCACAAATCCATCCACCCTGCAGCCAGGCTTTGGCACTGTTTTTAAGTGAAATCACCATGATCACTGAAATACTACATCGAAAGAGAGACATTACACGTAGTTCAGAATGTTCTCTCTCTGTCTGTCATCTCAAACTGTGCACCATTAACTTCATGTGTATCTAAATGCCAATGCTTGCTCCGCTGTAGAGGCAAAAGACCAGTTGTATTAGGAGCTTGAGACTGTGTAGCCAACAGCATCCTCAAGTCGCAACACATTTTATCTCTAAGATTTCAATGCAAGAATGGTGTGATGCTGGGGATTGCAGGGTTTGTTCCAGGATGGGGAGAGGGTGCTATAAAATGGGTTGGGAATGGTGGTAGGAGGAGAAGGGTGGCTACAACAGTTGGATAAGGTGAAGAAGGAGGTTATAGGAAGAGAAGAGATGACTGTTTTTAAGTCTGTCAACAGGGCAGTCTTGAGCTATACAGGATCCAGGAGCTGCTATAATTGTGGGAATAATCTAGTGGATCAGATGGTAACGAACATGGTTAGGATTTAAATTTTAACAGTTGATGCGGCTAGATCCGAGGTGTAGCATGTATGGTTGTAACTGTCTAATTAAAATCCTCCATGTTTATGCAAGTCCAATGGAAATACATTAGCAGTGATCTCAAGTCTCTGGAAAGTCTGCTTAGGGTGATAGATTTTTGTGTAGAATATTGTCAGGTATTTTGGGGGGGGGGCGGGTGGGGGAAAACGTCTTCTAACTCAACTGTGATTCTGCAAAAGTCCATCCCATTGAATCAATGCTTATGGGTTGATGGTATTTTTCTCAAACAAGAAATGTCCAAGTCTTTTCAAAATTGAAATAGTTTAAATGGTGCCAAAAGCCTATGTTTGTATAGCAAACTAAAATAGCTCAATTACAATCACTTTGTCCTCCTTGAAATTCCTCCAGCCTCCTGCTTTCCAGCAACCATCAATGCTTAACCACACCATTGACGCATGCACAAAATACCGTGGCATCTATGAACTTAACAGTTTTTTTGTGTTGTGGCTTTAAGTTTAAAGGAGAGTTGATAATTGAGGATGTTGATGAATTCTAGTTCTGCATCTGAATGCAAACCCACCATTTGCCAACACTTTTACATAAGATATTGTAACTAAATGACTTTAACATCTAATAAATGACTAGTAAGAATGAAAAAGCCACTAATATGCCAACATAATGGGTGTGGTCAGCTGTAATGGGCAAGATGGAGGCTTTTAAATAGAGCCATAGAATCCTCAGTGTGGAAGCAAGTCATTTGGTGCACCATGTCCACACTGACCCTCAAATGCATTTCACCCAGACTCCCCTATCCTGTCCCTCTAACCCTGCATTATCCCATGGCTAATCCATCTAACCTGCACATCCCTAGACACCATGAGCAATCTGGCATTGCCAATCTACCTAACTTGTGCATCTTTGGATCTTAGGAAACTGGAGCACCCAGGGCAAACCCACACAGACACTGGGAGAAGGTGCAAATTCCATACAGACAGTCGCTAAAGGGTGGAATTGAACTTGGGTCCTTGGTGCTGTGAGGCAGCAGTGCTAGCCACTGTATCATCGTGCTGCCCCGAATCTGCAGAAGAGTTCAACAGTATTGTGCTGTGGCATCCACACACTAACACTTAAATTTTTAAAATTTAATTAGTTTCTAATCAACCTGTTCAGAGATGTTATTGCCCATCTCCAGAGCAGGAACCTGGGTACCTTGGTTCAAGGATTAGGGCTACTATCAATTTTGTACTGCCAGATGGGCCCCTTTAGCACTTTTTAATTGTAATGCCTTTGAGTAACCACAGAGAGCATCTAATTGTATGGAAAGCTGTAGAACCCTGCTCACCATTGTATTCCATGATGTGGACATGCTGGTGTAGTACTGGAGTGGGTAAGGTCACACAATACCAGGTTGTAGTCCAACAGGTTTATTTGAAATCCCAAGCTTTTGGAGCATTGTCCTTTTCATCAGGTGAAGTGAGAGAGAAGCACATAGACACAGTTCATAGCCAGAGAGATCAAAAGATCATACAAATGGCATGAGTGGACTGTCAACAGGCAGAATAATGGATCTCTGCAGGTCGGATCAAGAGTGTCAGATGGTATGAGTAAACTGTCAACAGCTGAATAACAAGTGATGGGATTGCCTATATTCTGATTTTAATGAAGCCGAGATAATTACAAGAAGTTAAATAAATGATGGTGCCGGAGACGAACCAACTGACTGTAGTAACGTGGTAGGTGTGAGAGTCGCATGCCGAGGGTCTGACCAAAATAGTAAGTAATCCAAAACTAAAAACCTATTATGGTGAATAGATCATACAATTTATCAAGGTGACGATATCAAAACAGGACAGTAAAGAAGATTTTGCAGATCCAGAACAGTGTGGTGGGGTCACCTGTAGCGCCATATGAATCCAAGATCATGGCTGGGACAACCTTCATAAGTAGGGAACTTGGCTATCAGTTTCTGCTGTGCTATTCTGAGTGTATCTTAAAGGCTGAGTCTCATTGGCAAAACCATACTGATGGTGCGAAAATGGATGAATGGACACTGTGCAACAATTGCTAGGCAGGAATGTTCCCTCCCAGTTGGGGAACACTTGAATAGTCGAGCACGTTCCGCTTCTGATCTTTGGGTAAGCATTCTCCAAGGTGGCCTTTGAGATAGATGCACGACAGTGCAGAATTGCTGGGCAGAAACTGATGGCCAATTTCCCTACCCATGAAGATGGCCTCAGTTGTGATCTTGGGTTCATGTCATGCTACATGTGACCTCACCAACAAAAACAAAATTGCTAGAAAAGCTGAGCAGGTCTGGCAGCATCTGTGAAGGAAGAAAATCAGTTAACGCTTTGTGTTAATGGATTTCTGAGGAACAGTGACCGGACCCGAATATTAACTTTCTTTTCCCCTTCATGGATGCTACCAGATCTGCTGAGCTTTTCCAGCAACTTTGTTTTTGTTCCAGATTTACAGCATCTGCAGTTTGTTCTTTCTTTTTATGTGACCCCACCATTCTGTATCTGTAAAATCTTCCTTGCTGTACTGTTTTGACACTATCACTTTGATACATTATGATCTTTCTATCTTAATTAGTTTGCACAGTTTTGGATTATTTATTACTTCTCTTTAGACCCTCGGCATGCTTCAGAGGAAGAGTCACCAGTCTGATTTCTCTTCACAGATGCTGCCAGACGTGCTGAACTTTTGCAGCCATTTGCTTCTATAAATCTGATTTACAGTATCTGCAGTTTGTTCTTATTTTTGTTATTCCAGTTGTTTCGCTTGTGTCCAGCACCACCTTTTTTACTTTCAATTTTTTGTAATTAGCTCTCTGCAACATTTAATCTGATTATAGGCTATCCCTTTGGTTGTTATCCAGCTGTTGACATTTTACTCACACCATCTGGCACTCTTGATCCCACCTGCAGAGACCTATAATTCAGCCTACTGAAGATCCACTCTCACCATTTGTATTATCTTTTGATTTCTCTGCCTTTGAATTCTGTGCCTGTGTGCTTCTCTCTCATTTTATCTCACGAAGGAGCCAGGCTCTGAAACCTTGAGATTTAGAATAAACCTGTTGGATTATAACCTGGTGTAGTCTGATTTCTGACATCATATTCCAGACAAAGGTATGTTAAATCCCCATCAACATGTTATTTTACATTGGCAACACCGCACTAGCATTCTGTACTGAGAAATGCTTTCAGCAAATAGACAGTCTGTTTCATGCCCATTATGAAATCTAAGGCCTAAAGTACCTAAACTGGGGTTGATGGATGGGTAATGCATACCATGGTAGGACAGAATCAGTGGAAATGTTGTAGAACAAGTTACAATCAGTCTCTCCTCCTTTGCTAATGTTGCTGAATTCTGTTGGAAGAAATGATGCATGTGTTCTGTGCAGGCATTGTCAAAAGAATCAAAATGAACTGAATGATGTCCAACAGAAACTTAAACTTAAACTCAAACTAATTACTCTTGTCACTAAATGCCAACGTGATGTAGTTATTGTTTGAAGGACATGATTCATGCCTTCTAATGTGGAAGATCTAATTCTGGCAGAAATAGGATTCAACTATTTAAAATGCCATACAAATAATAGAATTTTAACCATTTTGAATCATGTCATGTCGCTTGACATTGATTCATAATATGTCAAGAACTGTAAGGAAACAACAGCACCCAAGCCCTCCCTCTCCTCACTGATCCTGACCAGTCATTCTATCTAGGGAATTGAAAGAAATCTCAGATGACAGTGTCGATGAGTTGTACAAAAATTTACTTGTGTACATTGAGCTAGAAGGGCTACCAGACTTAATCGAATTATTAGAAAGTTAACTTGAAAAAACTTGTAAGCCTTAAGCTGTTTGAATTAAGTTAGCATGGGTAAGAATTTGGGGGAGGCAATTGACTTGTGGTATTATTGTGCATTGTTCATGTAGAGACCCAGTAAATGTTCTGGGGATCATAGTAGATGGTGGAACTTGAATTCTGGAATTAAGGGTCTAATGATTATGAAATCATTGTCGATTGTCAGAAAAACCCATCTGGTTCACTAATGTCCTTCTAGGGACGGAAACTGTCATCCTTACGTGGTCTGGCCTGCATGTGACTCCAGACCTGTAGCAATATGGTTGGTTCTGAACTGCCCTCTGAGTAATTAGGGATGGGCAATAAATGCTGGTCTAGCCAGTGATGCTGTCATCCCGTGATTGAATAAAACAATCAAAATTGCCCTCCTTTCACTTCAAAGTTAATCAGTTAAAATATTATGAGATGGCTTTTTGAAGAATGTTTAAGATCATTGAAGACAATTTAAATTGTATTAGCATTTCTTCGTTCTCTCACATAGGTAAAACTCCGATGTCAGAAAGGAATTCCACCTTCACTGCGAGGACGAGCTTGGCAGTATTTGTCAGGAAGTAAAGTAAAAATGGAACAGAACCATGGGAAATTTGATGTGAGTATGAATCAAAGTACACATACTATGGCTGTTATTAAAATATTAATGTTAGGAAATAGATTGCACCATTGATGCTGTTTTACTTACTTTCTCTCTATTGCTTTCCACTTGATGAACTTGACATTTTTTTTGCTTGTGTAGGCCTCAAAGGTGCCTCAATCTGCCACAGCTTGCCTGACTGATATTTGATTAGCAGTGACTGCTTATAAACTGCCCACCAGTGAAGCATTTGACGCGTGTAGCCTTCTAGCAGTCAGACCTCAATGAGGATCCATTCTGGTTTTTCCTTCCTTCAACCAGTTTGGCAGCACCATTCCTGTCAACAAGGCAATATGATCTACACAGGATCTAGGAGTTGCTGCCTTTGGGGTTTGGGGGCTAAAAATGTGGTTGATCCTGCTATAATGAGCATGGTCAAAATTTAAATTTAACAGTTGCCATATCAAGATCCAAGATGTAGTAAATAGGGTTGTAATTCCTAGTTAAAATACTCCCAGGTTTGTGCATGTCCAATGGCAATGCATTAGCAGTGACCTTAAGCCTGCGGAACATGGGTATAGCGTGATAGACAGTGGCTAGGGTAAAAATCTGAGTGATTTCTGACTGTTGCAACTCTGGAAACCCAATTAACCGTAAGCTGAGCTTCTGGTCCCAATGTCAAACCATCTTTTTTAAAAAAGAAGCAAGGTAACTGCGGATGTTGGAAATGAGAAACAAAAGCAGAAATTGTTGGAAAAGATCAGGTCTGGCAGTATCATCAGTCCTGAGGAAGGATCACCAGACCCGAAGCATTAGCTTTGATTTCTGTCCACAGATGCTGCCAGACCTGTTGAACTCCTCCAGCAATTTGTTTTTGCTCCTTATTATTAATTTCTTAACGTGCCTGTTTCCCCTTGTTGCTTCAGCTTATCCATTGAAATTTTAATCTATACCATTATCTCATTCCACTAATTTGATGATTTGACTTAATTCTTGTTTTCAAATCCTTCCAAGGTCTTACTTCACCTCATCTTTGTAATCTTCTTTAGTCTTTCAATTCTGAAATATGTGCTTTTCTAATTCTAGCCTATTCCTGATTTTTAATTTCTTCATCATTGGCAGCTGTGCCTTCCGTTACCTAGGCCCCAAACTTTAGCATTCCCTCCCTATACCTCATTACCTCTCTCTCTCTTCTGTAATGCATTCTTTAACAATCTTCTTTGACAAAGCATTTGGCCGTTTGACTTAATATCTCCACCAGTCGCTCAGCATCATACTCTGTTTTATAATGCTCCTGATATTGTGGATGTTCATGTATGTTAATAGCACTATATAAATCCTTGTGTTGTCTTATCCCGTAATGGACAAAAGAATGGTAAAATAGAGTGGATCTTGCATTGCTCTGTTAAGTAATCTGTTTAAAAGCAATTATTGTTGTTCTAAACAATTTGACTGTAAAATGTTGATATTATATATTGGTTGCAATTGAGAGAATATGACACCACTATTCTGTATCAAAATGATCATTAAAGTCTGGTTATAATGGCTGTTTTCCATAGGAAATGGATCAGTCACCTGGAGATCCAACATGGCTTGATGTAATCGAAAGAGATCTCCATCGTCAGTTTCCTTTTCATGAGATGTTTATTGCAAGAGGCGGCCATGGGTAAACTTTTGCATTGTATTTTAACTTTTAAAAAGGTGTAAAACACAACACTTATTGTGATCTGTTAGCCCATTCTCTGAAAGATCTACGCTTTTGTGGTTGTGGTCATAGGACAAAGTTTAAAAAATTTACTTAACTATTTCCTATGTGATGCTATAAACCCCATCATCAGGAATGATACCTCATGTAAACAGATTCGCTGGAGTGAAGCAAGGCAATTCCTTATCAAGCTGTAGCAAGTGGAAGGATGCAAGGTTGGTTCTTGAAAAGAGATTCTACTAAAGAACAAGGAAATATTTCTGGCATGTTTTTTGTACCATATTCCTTCTGTATTATTGTACTATTACTTATTTAATTACATTTCTGAATGCTTTTTTGACTGTGTTTCTTTTAGTGCTTCTGAATCATCTCATTCTCACTTTAGCCATAGGACTTTGGGTTCAAACCACATGCTGAAATTTGCCTGTAACATCCGAACACACACTTCACTGCAGGTCCTAGAAAGAAGAAAAACTCTTCTGTTTGTCTTTCATGATCTTGATGTCCTATTAATACATCTTGCTTACCTGGTTTAAGGTTCAGTAACTCATCAAGTTAGTTGTATCACCAAGCTTTGAGGAATATAACTAGTATTTCCTGCTCAGAAAATTAGGTAGAATTTTTGTGATTTTGTTTTAAAGTCCATTTGTCTGAAGGATTTAATTTGACTTTATTTAAAATTGGGGACGATGATTGTAATGCACAATTTTAGTAGGAACTCTGTGGGAATCTTTGTGGATCCAGGTAATGTTTATCTAACTTGGCAGCTATCAGTTTATACAGCCTGAGAAATTGAGGCAGTCACTTTTCAATGTTGGCTTTTTTGCTCCTGAAAACAAGAGCATTTAATCAATGGAACTTTACACCAAGGAAAACCAGATCTAAATATCCAAGAAATGCTTTTGCCCAGTTTTTTTGGTCCCCTCAATTTTTTTTTTTGGTTTATCCCACCCAGGCAACAAGACCTCTATAGAGTTTTAAAAGCATACACCGTTTACCGGCCAGAGGAGGGATACTGTCAGGCACAGGCTCCAATCGCTGCTGTCCTCCTTATGCACATGCCTGCTGAGGTAATTGAATTGCATACTTAATATCAATGTTTAATACCAATAGAAAATCTGTTTGGAGAAAATTATGTTCTGAGTGTTTAAAAATACATACAAAATAAGGAAGCTTGATAATAACATTAGGTATGCTATAAACCAACACTTCCTTACAGGGGAGGAAGGAGAAAGGGAAAAATCAGAAGTGGAGCTGCTTACTCAGGAGTATCAACCTCTTAACATGTGACCTAGTTGACTGGTGCCATAGTATGTCTCCTGGGAAGAGAAGTAAATATTAAAGAATTGAGGAGAAAGTGTTTTAAATTAAAAATAAAACACAATGCCCATTCTCTCCTGAAGATAGTGATGCATTCTTGTATAAAATTATACTGATGTTAGCCTTGTATTAACATGTTAAACTGCCACTTGTTTGGATGTGAAGTTGCATTTTGTTGCTGGTATTGCTTATTGTATGTTTAAATTTAGGTTACACTTCATTAGGTTTGCTCACATTTAACACTCCACAAACAGTAGCAAATTGCTGTCTATTAGTTTGGTGTATGAATTAATACATGAATTAAACTAACTAGAGAAGAACCACCATTTTATATGAAAGCAAATTAAATTTCTCTCCTCTAAGATCTATCCAATTGCAGTCATACTGGAGCAATTTAATTTTTTTTGGACCACTATTTCATGGGTCTTTACCTATCTTGATTTGACTACTTTAAGGTCAAGTTCTCATGATTCTGTTAAATCTTTAAAACTAGTCCTTTCATATCATGGTTGAAACTGTGTATAAAATTCTTTTGTATCTGTGACTACTTTAATAAATGTTTTTCTTTACGTTAATAGTCTTGCCTTCATCCAAAAATATTAACCTGCAGTTGAGTTTTCTACTCTACTTGCAATGCCCTTCTTTTGTCCATTTGTATTATTACTTGGAAGTATGTACCTCTGTAGGGGGATATGAGTACTTTAATTTTAAAATGGGTTGGAATGACTGTGTATATAAGCAATGGTTGGAGTATAATGCAGTACTGTGTCTAGTTCTCGACACTTTCAGAATGACACTGGTTAGGCAAGGAGTATGACATACATTTATAATCTGTTCTCTATAGGTTAAAATATGAGGAAGGATTACATAAATTAGGTTGTTTTTTTCTTGATATTTTGTGGAACTACTGGGGTAAATGGATGAGGACTATTTTGCTGGTAGATAGCCTGAATTGTCTAGCAGACAGGCCTTTCTGGAAACAGCATGTCAGACGAGAGAGATAAATTGAATTATTTTTACTTGTCTGAAACAAAGGTGTCTTTTTAAAATTCCATTTTCTTTATTCTTTTAGGCAGGGGGACAAAGCAGAGATGTGTTCCCACAAACTCTGTTGTGAGGTCAAACTTTAGAAATTATCCAGTACATTCTTTTTAGGGTTAAAACCAAGTAAGGTTTTTTTTTTACAGCATTTAAAACCCTAGAGAATGACATTGGCAACCTGCATGTAGGAAAGGATAGAATCTGTACTGTGTGGAAGCAAGCCATTTGGCCCATTTGAGTCCTGACTGATCTTCCAAAGAGCATCACATCCCACCAAAACCAGACCGCTTACCCTGTGCCTGTAACCCTGCCTTTCCCATGGCTAATCTACTAAGCCTATCCATCTTTGTACTGTGGGAACAAACACTGGGAGAATGTGCAGACTCCATGCAGACAGTCACCTGAGGGTGGAATCAAACTGTGGTCTCTGGCGCTAACCACTGAGCCACTGTGTCACTCTAAATTATGAATTACTGAAAATCGGAAATGTCAGAATTAGTTTGTGTATGTTCAAGTCAGGTCTATCACTGACCAGTTGAGGTTCTTTCAGTTGGCTGTTCTCAGAAGTCACATTTGCAGGAACTTTGATGGAGTCAAATTGATGAGGGTGTGGAAGTTGTAAGCTTTGATTTCTTTCCTTTTGCAGCAGGGTGAGTTTTCTTTTCAGGAACATGAGCTTTGAGCTGAAATCTAAGACAAGCATTTGGCTATCAAGGAGCTGCTTACTTTCTTAATTTTAATAATACCTGAAGAGCAAGTCAAGCGCTGAAGAGTTGAAGGTGATTTCAAACAAACCAGTTTTTTTTTTTCATGTGTTTGGGTCTTTGGGTTTAGCCACGCTCTCTAAGGTGGGATTTGGTGTCCTAGCCAAAAATGAGTGTTTTGGGCGCATAACTTAAGTTATTAGCATCAAGTCAAGCAATAATGAGTTCAGTGGACTTGTGTTTAGGATGGTGAGGGAGACATCCTCTCTGCTATTCCATTTGTATTGGCTTGGCTACAATGTTCATAGAAAAACAAGTGTTACATTTCAGGAGGATGATGTAACCTTTCACCTTCTGGTAATTATTGGCCAGAACTTCTGTAGAAATTGTGGTTGATAGATGACATGATCACATGATGTCAATGTTGTCAATGCAGTAAAGTGTCCGTTTTTAAGTAAATTCAAGCAAGCTAAAACTATTTTAAACAATTTAAGATCTCACTGTTCCTGATCTCTCGGCATTACAATGCATTAGAGGATGGAAATTTGATTTCATCTTGGTGAAAGTAAGACAAACAAATGGGGAGAAAACACTTTTGAGAGTACGCTGTAGGCCCCTTAACAACAGTTATGCTGTAGGACAGAATCAGATGAGTGCATGAAAAAATGGTAATTTTAGGCATATTAGCATAACGTGTTATTGGGTAAATGTTAATCTATTATAAAGAATGTAAACAGAATTTTGAGAAATATAATCAAACAGTCAGTATAGCTTCTTGAAAGGAAAATCTCACCTGATAGCTTTTGTACAGTTCTTTCAGTAGGTAATAAGCTGGATAGATGTGGGGGACCCAGTAGATGTAATATTTTTGGATTCCCAAAAGGGGTTTAATAAGACCCTGCACATAAACTTCAAGAAACAGTCCATGGTTTTGGGATAGTCGATTGGCCTAACTAATAGACAGAGTTAGGGTTGAGAGGCGTTTTCACATTGGCAGTCCCACTACTTACAAGCTGCTAAGGGGATCAGTGGAACCACAGTTATTTACAGTTTAATGACTTGAATAAGAGAAGTGAATGTGCAATTGCTAAGTTTGTGAAAGACATAAAAATAGAAAGGCAAGTGGTGAGAATGACCAAAGATATTCAGGAGGATATTGATAGGTTAAATGAGTGGGCAAAAACATGTCAGATGCATTATTGTGGGAAAATGTGAAGTTTAGAGCATTGGTAGGCAGAACAGAGGAGCTGAATATTATTTAAATGGAGAAAACTTCAGGGCAGATTTGGGGGTTCTTGTGTGTGAATCACAATGCTAACATACAAGTTCTACAGGATATGGGACGTTGAGGAAGGCAGGAAAGTTGGCCTTGATTTCGGAAGGAATGGAGAATAAAAATAGGGAAGTCATGCTAAAAGAATATTGTTTAGATTGAATAAAACTGCAGAGAAATTCAACACGTTTGGCAGCATCTGTGAAGCAAGCGTGTTAAAATTACAGTCTGATATGACACATTTTCAGAAGTAACTACACAGTACATCGGTGCAAGTGTTTGTTTTTCTTTATTTAATGCACTGCCATTGGATGTAGTCAGAATATTAACTTGGTTTCCTGAGTATGGTGGCATTTTCATATGAGAGTTTGAAAAGGTTGGACCTGTACTCATTGGAGTTGAGAAGAATAAGAGGACACCTTATTTAAATATATCACATTCTTGGGTGGCTTGATGGGGTATATGTGGAGAGGTTGTTTCTCCTTGTGGAAGTATCCAACATCAGAGGTCATAACGAGTGATCTCCCAATCTGAGATTAAGAATTTGTTCTGAGGATAGCAAGTGTTTGGAAGTCTTTATCACGGAGGGCTGCAGTGTCTGGGCCGTTAGGCTTATGTAAGACCGAGACTGATTTTTAATGATTGGGGGAACCAAGGGTTATGTGGCTAACGCAAGAAAGTGAAATTGATGATTCAGATTGCCCATGATCTAATTGAATTGTGGAGCCGATTCTGGTTGACTGCTTATGTTTTATGGTCTTCTACTCGTAGCACATGATGCTTAGTCAATGGCTAATTTTAAAACTGATGTTTTTGTTCATGAATGATATTACTCAATAAGGGACAATGGTATATAGAGAGAGATCATAGTTCAGCCATGATTCTTGTTGGATTTAAACCAATTTAAAGAAGTAATGACCTAATTGTAAATTCTTAAAAGCAGCCATTGAATAATCTACTTATCACCTTTTTTTAAAATTAGCCTGTTCGAGAAATTGTCATTTCGTATCCTGGTTCAAAATTGGAAGCTTTTGATCACCATGTTGTCTGAATCTTAAAGTCTGACGTGGTAGATTCCAGTCCAGGAGAATATGTCATAAATTAAGATATTTCTTATCAGTTTGCTAGGTGTCAAAATATGATGCAGCATTGTCCAGTGTCCTCCCTGTCGTGAACACTTCTAATATTTTTCTTTGTTTCACAGCAAGCTTTTTGGTGTCTCGTTCAGATATGTGAAAAGTATCTTCCAGGATATTACAGTGCTGGATTGGTGAGTTTTTGAAAATTTCTAAGACCTAGCAACATTAGAAATGGCTACAAAGTCAGGATGGTCAACCATAGTTAGAGCATTTTGAGTTTGCAGTGAAAATGTGTAGTGGAAACAATTCTGCAGTGTCATTGTTATGCGCAGTAATAGGTTTATTTCTAGGTTATTCACGATGTTTGGTTGAATGAGTGTCAATATAATTGTACAATACCCCTTTAACCTTTTAAAATCTTTATCAGGTTGGAAAGTATGAGCAATAATGTCATCTTTGGGAACAATGTTTACAATTTTTTTTTCCGAGCTCAATATCTTTCTAAAAACAAAATTACACTTGGCTCCAATGATGATATAAGATTTTACATTTTCCATTGTAATAAAAGATCAAATACACTATTGACTAAACGTTCTTAGTAAGCAATTTACACTATCCAGCCATAAAACAGCCAACTACTTTTAGCATAACTAAAAAGAGTTCACGTATATTTTAACTGTCTGTTAAAATGACATTCAATTCCCATACACGGTCCAAGGTGATTAATTCGAGAGGTTTACTTCTGTTCTTTTTCTGTCTCAGCCTGGAAACTTCTAACTCTGAGAAAGACGATTCGCAGATTTTTGTCTTCACCCAAATGTTGTTTATCCAGCACAAGCAAAGTGAATCTTCCAGCCTTGTTTTATTTTTGTTGAAATTGGTTGTTTTCAATTTAAGTGCAAACTACCAGCTCCTGCATGGTGAACTGTTGTCTTGCTGTGTAGCTTCCTTTCCTGTCTGGGATCCTGGTGTACTGCATGTGTTAGAAATTTTTTAGGGGTATATTGGCTCCCTTGCCCTAAGCCCATTCCATGACAGTGTGAATCACATGGATCTTGTATACTGGTAGAAATGCTGATTTAGTTATCCTTCAGATGGCAAAACATTTTACCTTGGAACTGGATGGTCAGTTTAAAGCATAATTGAAGAATCTCAGCTATTTTCTATGATGGAGGTTCAGCCTTTCCACAAGCTAGCATATAGACTGTTGGCATAATTTGCAAGGGTAAGTAGCTTGCACCACCTTTCCAGAAGAACAATCTGCCCATCCCCTCTCCCCAAAATCTCTAGGAATCAAACTATCCAGGCTTATTGTCAAAGTTCAGTGTAGGCCACACCCCCCCAAAAAAAAATCTGTTTTCTCTTAAATTGAAGACACCATTTCAAATCAGAAAAATCTTAAACCTCTGTAGAAATGGTGGTTGATTGACATCATGTGATCACGTCATCGATGTTGTCAATGCAGTAAAGTGTCCAAAATGTAGTTACAAACAATGGAGGCTTGTAAAGAAGCAGCATATCATTCACACAAAGAGTGACAAGTCTGAAAATTGAATAAAGTATAAAAAAAAGCAGAGTCAGTCAAAGCTTGAAGGAAAATTAAGAGAAAGTTAACTAGAAATATGAAAAATACTAGTAAGAGTTTCTATAGATACTTGAAAAGAGGAGTTGTCAGAGTGAGCATTGGTCCTGTAGAAAGTGAGTCTGGGAAATAGTACCAGAGAAGTATTACTAGTTAATGCTATAAACAGACAATTCCAAGTCCTGAGGAGATTATTCCTAGGGTCTTAAAGTAAATGAATAATGTGTTCATACATTGATTTCAATTTTCCAAACTTCCTTCAATTCAAGATCGGTCCCACTTAGAATGGGGGGGGGGGCGGCGACGACGGCGGGGGGAAGCGTGGGAATAGTGACTGAACTCCATTATTCAAAAAGGGAAGGAAATGGAAATGCTTTTTAGGCAGATGGTGAATCAGGTTGTTGAGGATCGGAAAGTATGTTGAGTAGCCAGATCAGTCACACTCTTGATGGACAGTGGAGAAGATTTGAGGGCCTAAGTGACCTATCCTGATCTTAATTTGCATGTTTGTATCAAACAGTTCCATTGAACACATTTGGTAATATTGATTGGAGATAATGGGAACTGCAGATGCTGGAGACTCCAAGATAATAAAATGTGAGGCTGGATGAACACAGCAGGCCAAGCAGCATCTCAGGAGCACAAAAGCTGACGTTTCGGGCCTAGACCCTTCATCAGAGAGGCTCTCTGATGAAGGGTCTAGGCCCGAAACGTCAGCTTTTGTGCTCCTGAGATGCTGCTTGGCCTGCTGTGTTCATCCAGCCTCACATTTTATTATCTTGGTAATATTGATTTGCATGTTTGCATTTTCAGTGTTATTTGCAAAGCTATTACCACAATATGTGCAGTTTGCCAGCTGAGTACAACTTGGGTTCTTAATGTATCTCCCCAAAGTAGCAACAGACAAGCTCGCCACGAAGGACAAAGTTCAATCTTTAAATTTCTGCATACAAACACTTAGATTTTGTACATTTTATGTTCCATCACAAGGTTTTACTGTTCGGTTTAGACCAAGTCTATCAAATGTACTTGCTGAACACTGATGCCTTTATCCCCTACATTGCCAGCTTCTCAGTTTTGCTATTTTCCATTGTGAGGGAGCTTAATTTCCCTTTGTGCTTTGACAGTGACAGTGCCATTCTTGCTTCTGTTGACGCAATTTTCTTCAATTCAAGTTACGTACAGTAATTTTGTATGAATCTAGAGTACTGCCTGGGGTTGCAAATAAAGCTCCGTAAGGGAAGTTCCATATATAGTTGTCTGGATGCAGAGTAGTTATCAGATATTTCTAAACCACATATAATTACCATATTTTGCACCTTGTTATTACAGAAAATGCCACACAGCTTGCTAATGAAACCCAAAGCAGTCATTTATTGGATTTTATCTTTGTTAAATCACAGGTTCACATGTTTGTTTTGTATGTTGCTGACACTGCAGAGGACAAGTGTACCTGATTTTCTTTCTGTAGTAGGGTTACAAACTACACTCCGTGCTGAAAAAGGTTAAATATAAATGCATATTTTAAATGCCTAATCTCATTACAACAGAAGTTTTTTATCTAGATTATCATGACTGCAGTTTGTTTCATCTACCGTCTGTACTTAGGTATAATTCCATCTGATTTACATTCTTTTTCTGCCCATTTTCTGACACCGCTTCTATGTTGTGCAATTCCATAAGTGTTGATTGCTCTTGTCAGCCAGTGACTACACTTAATGCATACATGTTTTTAGGTGAAGAAACAGAAGTTGCTGGAAAAACTCAGCAGGTCTGGCAGCATCAATGAAGGAAAAAAAAAGCAGATAACGTTTTGGGTCCGGTGACCCTTCCTCAGAACTTATGAAGAAGGGTCACTGGACCCGAAACGTTAACTGATTTATTTTCTTCACTGCTGCCAGACCTGCTGAGCTTTTCCAGCAACTTCTGTTGTTGTTGTTCATGGTTTACAGCATCTGCAGTTCTTTTGGTTCATGTTGTTAGGTAATTTGATTATAAAATGGGAATTATGCATGACCCTATTGCCAAAGCAGCTTCGAGCTGAAATTCTGCTTTCCTATAATGTGTGATACTGAAGTCAAGTTTAATACCCGTATTTAGTTTGAATGAGCTAAGGATTGAGCTAACTACCTTCTGATCTAAAGACCTATTACTACACTGGGTAGTGACTGCCCAATAAATGCTTTCTTTTGATAATTTTAGTTGCTTTCAATACCTTATTTATGCCACTAATTACCATTGAAGTTTTATTGTGGATGTAACAAACACAACCAGATTAGGATAATGTTCACCTGCCTCTGCTGTTTTGCCAACACATTATAAATTCAGCACAGAATTAACATTTATTTCAAAAATTGGTTTTGCATTTATGAAAACCCATTTAGTGTTTTGTGCTTGGTCATTGTATCTAAAATAGTTTCAAGCTAAACTTTACCAATAGAAATTGGCACATTTCCGTGACTCTGATTTGTTCTTCAGGAAGCAATCCAGTTGGATGGGGAGATCTTTTTTGCCTTATTGCGTAAGGTTTCACCAGTGGCACATAAACACCTTAACAAGTACAAAATTGATCCCATCCTGTACATGACGGAATGGTTCATGTGTGCATTTTCAAGAACTTTGCCATGGGTGTCTGTGCTGAGAATTTGGGACATGTTCTTCTGTGAAGGTACATAATCTGTGTTTGTATTATTGGCTATATATTAGCACCAATATCAGCCACCTGATCTATAGCTGATGTCTAAATACAACTTTGCAGGAAATGACCAGTAATTTGCAAATGTCTATGAAGTACACAACAGTAGGTCAACTGACTTAATGCGAGAATTATATGCTTTTCTATTTAAGCATGCAGCTTTTGCTCTGCGTCTTTACTAATGGCGTTTTTATGTTCTATGTTTTTAATCTAGAATTGGGAACGACTCTCCTAGAGTCATCAATACTTTTCCATACTCTTTCCTGACCATCAATAACATGTCGTGTGAAGTGCTGTACTTCCTGTGTTCCATGTTATGTACGCATGTGCCCATGTGTTGTCTCTTTTTTTGGGGGTTATTAGCACAAGTAGTGCAGCATCACTTCAATTTAGTGTGTAGGCCCTTCGGGAAGAGTTGCTTCTAACTGACAGTAAATCTACAGTTTCATTGGATATTTGATGTGGGGAAACAGTAAATGTGATTATCATAATTGTAGTGTACCTCTCAGGCTGACCCAAGATTTGTTCTTAGGAGTGCTTCTGTAACTAACCAGGTTACAACTGGCTCAAAATGTTAATGAACAGTGCACAAAATTTGAATTGTCTTATTTCCATTCATCATATTCCTCACTTTGAGCAATATGATAATGAAGTATGTTAATTTTTATGAATGAAAATTATAACTAGCATTTAAAAATATTCATTTATGGGATTATGGATATTACCTGAGGCCAATATTTTATTGCTTGTCTGTAGTTACCTTTTTAATGGCATAAGTCAATTTTTTAAGGATGTTTCCTGAAACTTGTAATTGCAAATTAATTCAGAATGAGCTAAATAAACCCTTGGATGAAAGAAAATCAATTGCCATTTTTCAGCTGTTTGTACCTTTTTGGCATATGAAGTTTTTGGGAAATAAAACTGGAAATGACCAGTATGAGATTGTTTCGATATCTTTTGTTTTGTTACTTTATCGTAGAACTTGAACATGTACAAGCTGTTTTGGGAATTTTGACTATAACTTCAATTTTTCCAATCAGCATTCAACAATTACTTGTATTACTATCTATTTTGAAAAATATAACTTTCCTCTTGTACTCTTTCATGCTCTTGTTTGAGCACATAGCCAGCTGAATACTTATTTGTAAAGATATTTTCCTTCCATTTGAGGACTGCAGAACTATTTATCATTATTTTAAAAAAATTGCAATCCTTTTAGTGCTTTTAGGAACAAACATTGGTGGAAAGCAAAAAATGAAATTGTGTTTTGTTAAAGATAAACACAGCCTGCTGTTCTAAAGTAGCAATTCATTCCTCCTTTGATTTAGTAGCTGCCTAGAACACGGCAGATGGTTAGCTTGAATTTTGTTTAATTTTAATATCATTCTTGATGCTGTTTTAATATGGTTAATTGCTTTTGGATTTTCCATTTTTGTTTTATCCAGGTGTAAAGGTAATATTCCGTGTTGGTCTCATTCTGTTGAAGTATACACTTGGCTCATCAGAAAAACTGAAGAAATGTCAGGGTCAGTATGAAACCATGGAAAAACTTCGTAGCATTGATCCCAGATATATGCAGGATGGCTTTCTTGTACGAGAGGTATGAGTCCAGTCAAAATTATTGTCTTTCTCCCTGATTGTAAGATGATAGAATAGTGCACTCGTAATCCATGCTAAACAGTTGTACGCAATTTGTGCTCCGATTTAAATGTGAATAGGGAAAGATTGACATTGCCGATGTATTCCGATTTAAGACCATTACCTGGCTTTGCTACGGGGAAAGACATTGACTAGCCTTGACTGTGCACATTACAATAAGTTGCATTTTATAATAAGTTACATGTATTGAGGCATCCCAAGGCAAGTTGCAAGAATGAATGATAAGACAAAATTAACACTGAGCCCCATATATAGAAGTTAGAGACAACCATAGATAAGTTTGATCAAAGAGAATTGAGGAGCAATTTGAAAAGGAGAGAGAGACTTAGAATGATGACTATAATAACAGACAGCAGAAATTTAAACAAATTCAGATTTGGAATGTGCAAAATGGGAGGTCACCCATGAGCATTAGAATAGATATATCTGGAACAAACAAAAGCATGAGTGATCCTTCAGCAGATGTGCACGTTATTAGCTGTTTCCGAGACACAGTTAGGGGTGGGTAATTTATGAAGAGGACATAGGGATCATGTTAGTACTTAAAGTCAAATAGGATGCGAAGGCTTGGGATGACCTAAAAGAGTCTAGAATGAGTGGAAATGGTGGTTAGAAAAGGATCTGCGGTAAAGACCAAAGGCAATAGTTTCACCATTCCATCTGTTGATTTGGAGAAAATTGTTGACTATTCAGCACTGTAAACAGTTTAACAAGTGAGGCAGTAGAATGGCCAAGAGATAGTGTTATCAGCATACATGTGGAAGTTGATGCCTGTGAAGTTCCTGAGCAATACATGAGAATAGGGCTGGGAAAAAAATCAGTCATTTCATCAGAAACCATTTCAGCTCAGTGAATCCATGTCCTTGTAAATCAACTGAGTCAGTCCCATCCCTAACTGCCCTTGGACTGCATACCTTGTTTGACCATTTCAGAGGGCAGATGAGTGTTGACCATAGATATTGGATCTAACACAGGATAAATGAGGAAAGAATGGCAGATTTTTTTTCTCCCTAGAATGGTTTGTTTTATGATATTTGATGGTCACCATTACGAAGACTAAAACTACCTCCATTATTCAAACGTTTTAATTGGAATTTAAATTCTCCCCAGCTGCTCAGGTAGGATTTGAACTCATGGCTACATACCATTAGCCTATGTCTTTGGATTACTAGACTAACAACATGACTACTAGCACACCATTTCTCCCATGATATGTGAAAAAAATCCTGACTGATTGCAAAAATAAAAGTAAACCCAAATATTTGAAGCGGTTTTAGGGAAGTACGCATTTTAAGTCAACTTAGTGGTTGGAGAAGGCAAAAGATAAGTTGATGGCATTGATTCTGGGTGGCCTGTGTACATTCCCTGAGAAGTGTTAGAGTTCCATTTTCTTTAGAAAATTACTTTAGAATAACATGGTTTTCGTTTGCAGGGTTTTTCATTTCCCCAAATCACTTAAACCATTTTATGACTTTTTATTCTTAATTCATGTCCTTGGTACACTGGCTTGGCTGAGTTGTATGATGCTGTTTGTTTAATATTTAAAGGTGCTAGTAAGTATTTTAAGCTACAGTTGTACCAATGTTTTTGGAAGTTGACAGCTGAAGATTTCCTGTGGACAAGATTACAACACTCTTCGGTTTAGTTTTGTGGTTCAGAAATAATCCTTGTGTAATCACCCAAAGGAAATGATTTTAACCGTTCTCTTTGACCTGTAGAGAAGCACTTGCAATGTTATTATCTTTCAAAAGCCTGTTAATGATTGCTGCTATGGGCAGTTTGTTAAAAATTGATTCTTGATTGAAAAGCAAGCTCAAATGCAGAGCATAATGTTCAAGAATTTACCACTTAACTTTTTTGTCACTAACCTACATTCACTCTCTGTGTGGCAATCACTCATTTTATACCTTCTGGTAAATTTTCCCCTGCAACCTAACTCTATAAATGTCTGTAACCTCCTTTAGTCCAGTTACCTTTTTAAGATGACTGCATCATTGCAGTTCTAGAGATTATTTGCTCCACTATTAGTGTCCATGCTGTCAGTTTGGGTACCAAGCGGTAGATTGCCTTCATTCAACCTCTACTTCTAAGATTTTTTTTAAATCTACTTATTCACCTGTCTTAATGCTTCCTTTTTGTTTTGTTTGTTTGAGCTGCTGTGGAATCTCTAATTATACTAAATGTGCCATGCAAAGTTGTTGTTTGATGAAGATGTCTGTTTTAGTTCTTTAAATAGTATGAATGATGCCAATGCTTAAAACCTGAGGTATTCAGTCATCAAAGGGTCCACTCTTGTCCCATCATACTTGGGCTTGTATGTTAACTATGCATATTAGCATAGAAAGACATTGTTAGGATGGTAGTTGTTGAAACATATCTAAAAATAACCAAGCACCATAGGCTGAATATGAAGTGCCTTCTAGCAGTTACAGCTGAACCAGTTTAATTGATGCATCATTGCTTTGTAACACATGCCTGTGTCAGTGTGAAGTGCTTATCAGTATTCTTGACAGTTAAATCGATGAACAGTGTTACAGAGGGGAAGGTTAAATAAAATGAACTCCCTGATGCTTACTTTATAAGCAGCAAGTAACAATTTATTTATCCAACTCTGTGATCAAAATAACAGAACTAATAATAAGCTGAACAATTCACCTCCCCCACCCAACTACTAACTATTCCCAAATAAAACACAATTCTAATGGTATACTGTTCCAATAAATACAGGTCCCACTTATACTAAACCAAAGTAACAAGAAAAAATAAACTTAGACACTCAAAACTAGAGTCAGGAGGTGACTTCTAGAATGTTCCGTGCCTTTTCTGCTATCCTTCAGTCAGGAATTTTTCTTCATCGATTCGTTGTGTGAGGAATATTAGCTAAGAGTGCTTTGATACCTTTTTAAATGGTGCTTAATTGGAGAGCTGAAAGATTTCTGAGAGAGCCAGAGTTTTACTCTTCGATGGCAGTTTGCTGTCGCACTGATTTTCAAAAACCCTCTTCTTGTATACCCCTGATGACCTATCAATTTTCTTATTATAGGATTGGTCTTAGGTTGTCAGCACAATCAGATTTAAACTCAATTGGTTTTCAGTCTCTAAGTGCCTAGTTTAAATTAGTGCGCTGATATTTAAGCTGGTTGCCTTAACATCAAAACAAGCCTAGACTGCTAACCAAACAGCCAATTGATAGATATCTTTCAATTTAAGAACTTTCTGTGCATCTACAGCTGCTTGCAGACTTTGTAATCCCCAAGCTTTAGAAAAGCAAATCACGTCTCAAAGGGACCACACACTCTTCCTTCTCCCCCCCCCCCCCCCCCCCCCCCCCCACCCACCCACCCACCACATCATTCTTACAAATTTTAATATCTTTTCTTCCAATTCACAAGTACTCTCCCAACTTCACAGCAACAGAGATTTCCATATTAAACATGTATTATTTCTGGACTTTATCAAATATTGTCCTTCATGTTGGATTGAGTCCCAAGCATTTTTTTAAAGACTCTTTGCCACATTTTAAAATGCAAGTGGTCATATAGAAGTCACTCCTCAGTTTTACTGAAGAATGCATGCTAAACATGTAAAACAAGTAGATGTACGACATTCCAGTGTCTGATTATGAAATCTGATAGCTGTGGACACACCTAGTACTGAGATGGTTGAAACTAGGGCTGGGGAATTTAGTTGGTCATGAAATAAACGTTTATCCCACTTATAAATGAGGAAGCAAACATGTAATCAAACAATGAAAATGGTGATGTTCATTGAAAATGATAATCCTCAAAATACAAGGTAGATCAATTTGGAAAAAGAAGGTTAGTCTGCAAAGACTGGAAATTTGTAAAACAAAAATCTGGAAACTTAATATGATCAATGGTGGAGAGAAAAGATCTTCAGTTTTTAATGTATCAATTTTTAGAAATGAAATTTGAGGTGACCAGTTAATGAGCAAAAAGAGTACAACATAAGGAAGTTAGGTGAAACTTAACTGCCAGTAAGATGGTTGTTTTGGTGTAATATCTTCATTCTTCTTTGCGTCACTTAACTGTTAGCATGCTGCTCAATGTACATTGTTGAAATACGCATAAAGGTCATTTAAGGTTGAATATAATGAAATTAAAGAAACCCAAGTATGTGTGAATAGGCAGGCAGTGTCAGTCATAAGAAGAGCTATAAATACCAGAATTGCAAAAGATATAAATTGGCGGGGGGGGGGGGGCATCAAATCTGAAACAAAACAGAAGTAGCTAGCAAGTGCAGCCTCCAAAAAGAGGGAGAGCAGGTCAGGAAGGAAGTACACACTTGCAACCAGTCTCCCTTAGTCTTGGTAGCAGTGTACATTTATAAATGGGTCGATTAAATTTAGTGTTGTCTTGTTTACTGTTGCGAATAAAAGTAGTACATTGATCATAAAACACATCCATCAGTTATTCACTACCCTGTGCAACATACAGTAAGGTTTTTATTCATTAACGGGATGAGGACATCACTGGCTAGGCAGCATTTCTTGTCCACCCCTAATTGCCAAAAGGAGCAGTTGAGTCAACCACATTGTTGTGGGTCTGGAGTCACATGTAGGCCAGACCAGGTAAGGATGGCAGTTTCGTCCAGGTGTGTTTTTCTGACAGTTGACAATGGCGTCCCAATCATCATCCAGATATTTTGTTGAATTCGCATATTACTGTCTGTCATAGCTGGATTTGAACCCAGAATGTTATCATGGTTTCTGGATTAACAGTCCACTGATAATACCACTAGGCCATTGCCTTCCCACTGTAATTATGTAACTATGTATGACTCAAGCAGTTAAGTGCACTCTGCATCAATTTTATATAAGGACGTAAACAGTCTGAGGGAAAATCACCTCTGAATGTAGTCATAACTACTGCAAAAGAAAACTTGTTTATTGGAAGTCAGTCATGTCAACTCAGGAGTTCCTCAAGGCACTATCCTACAGCAACTAGATTTAATCGCAGTTTTAATGACTTTTCCTTTATGCCACTTGCACCACAATCTGTCTCCCAGCTCTCTACCACCACCATCACCACCTGATCCCAAACCTTGACCCTACAAAAATTTCTTTATCAATTCCTTGGATAGCAAAGCAATCCATGCCACATGTAACTTGAAGATCTTGACAACATTTTGGTTGAGAGTGATGGGGCTTAGAAAAGGGCGGGGGGGGAAAAAACACTGCCTTGACAATTAAGTGTTGAGTAGCAGATGGAATTTAATTTGGATAAATAAGATCTTACCTTTTGGTAAAAATACAAGAGTGAACTTGTACAGTTATAATTAGGGCCCTGGATAGTGTTGTAGAACAAAGACTTAAGGGGTCAGGTACATAATTCTTTTAAGTTTGCATCACATGTAGATGGGGGGTCTAAGAAGGTGTTTAGCACTCTTGCCTTCATTACTCAGATCTTTGAGTATAGGAATTGGCACATTGTGTTGAGTTTGTACAAGACATTGAGGCCAATCCTGGAGTATTGTCTGGTTCTGGTTACCCCGTTATAGGAAGAATATTATTAAGCTCAAGGGGTCAGAAAAGTTTTACCAAAGATATTGCCAGTAATGGAAGGATTGAGTTATAAAGAGAGGCTGGATAGGCTGGGGCTTCTTTCATTGGCACATGAGAAGTTTAGAGGGGACCTTTTTCAAGGTTAAAATTTTCATGAGGGGTATAGGAAAAGACACCTGACATTCACTTTATTTAAGGTGGGGAATTTCAAGACTGGGGTCATATTTTTATGGTGAGAGGGGAAAGGTTTAAAGTCATGTGAGGCAGCTACTTTCTTTTACAGTGGTTTGTGTATGGAATGAACTACGAGAGGAAGTGGTGGATGTGGGTGCAGTTACACATTTTTAAGTACATGAATAAGAAATGTTTGGAGGGATATGGGCCAAACACAGGCAGGTGGGACCGGTTTTTAGTTTAGGGTTATGGTTGCATGGACTTGTTGGACCAAAGGACTTGATTCCATGCTGTATGACTTTTACTGTATGACTTTAAATCTCCCATCATCATCATCAACCTGAGATAACATGGTGCCCATTTGCATGGGTGAGGTGTTCACCATTAATCAGACACTTAACTGGACCAGTCACTTAAATACTATGGCTACAAGAGCAGGTAGGCGTTTGGGAATTCTGTGTTTGATAATTTGTGTCCTGATGTACATGTCAGTAGTATGGTGGGTATCTTCCATTTAGACAATTATTTAAGCCTGCCTGGGTAAGTATAGCTTTAATAACGCTCAATGGAAAACACAACAGACACCATTCAGCATAATGTACTCTGCTTGATTGGCACATTTGAAAAAATTCACTCCCTCCCCAGCATACCAAGGTTGCAGGATGTAAGTCATCAATGAGAACACCTTACAAATCTATACCTAGAAGAACAAGGTTAGCAAATGCTAGGGAACACAACCACAAACCACTTCTGCTCCCAAGCTGCATATTGTCCTGACTTGGAAATATTAACAGTCTTTTCCTGTCAATGGTTATGTACATTATATGGATTGCAGCGGTGAAGAACTTGGCTCACCATCAATTTCTCAGTGGCAGTTAATGCTTTTGGGATATCATTGTCTGAAATTAAAAGCCATGTGTATATATTTAGTACTTAAAAATTTGTTACAGTATGAGTCATGGGCTACAATTGGAAACATTTGCCTTTTCATTTAACAAAATAAAACTATAGATGCTGGAAATCAAACAACAGATATTCCTGGAAAAACTCAACTGGTCTGGCACTGTGGGGGGGGGGGGGGGGGGGGGCGGGGGGAGGGAGTGAGAGTGAGAGTGAGACTCTCCACTTAGATGCTGCCAGACCAGCAGAGTTTTTATCCCAGCTTTCCAGCGTCTGCAGTTTTCTTTTATTTGTAGGTCTTGTTAAAACCCTGCTTAAGGCTGGGAACTTCAAAATTTAAACTGTAGATTTCACTTATGCTAATTACAGATTACAAGCAAAATTAGATTTGTACAAAATACTTAGACTTTCAGCATTTAGTCTAGTGATAATTTGAGGGATAATATTAGACAGATGATCCCAGCTATTCTTTGAAGTAGTACAATAGATTTTTTTTTCCACACTGTCCACCTGAGAACAGATGAGGCCTCTGTTTCATGTTCTACCCAAAAGATGCAGGAAGTGGGGGCTTAATGGCTCAATGATTAGCACTGCTGCCTCAGCACCAGGGACCTGGGTTCAATTCCAACCTTGGATGACTGTCTGAGTGAAATTTGCACGTTCTCCTCATGTCTGCCTGGGATTCCCCTAGATGTTTGTTTCTTCCCACTGTCCAAAGATGTGCAGATTAGGGGATTGGCCATGCTAAGTTGCCCATAGTGTTCAGGGATGTGGAGATTAGGTAGGTTATAGGGGGATGGGTCTGGATGTGATGCTCTGAGGGTCAGTGTGAACTTGTGGGCTGAAGGGCCTGTTTCCACACTGTAGGGATTCCATGATTCTATGACTGAAATGTTCCTAGTTGGCTTGTCAATGTAAAAAGAAAAGTATATGGAAATGAATAAAATGCCTTTTTTCTGTATTTTCTTAAAAAAACAGATAATTGAACTTCCTATCACAGAAAGGGAGGTTGAAAAAGAACATTTAATTCAGTTGAAGAAGTGGAAGGATACGCATGGTGACCTCAAGTACCAGCCGCCTCCTAGACTGCATGGTGCTAAAGCGATCAATGAGGCTGAGCCTCACTCTCAAAGAGCCTTGATGCAGATGCCATCCATAGTAGTACACTCCCCACCAGTGTCTCCTGATTCAGGTAGCAATTCAAAAAAGAAAAAGGATAAGAAAATGTCAAAAGAACAAAAGAAAGAAAAGAAGAAACAGGAGAAGAAGACAGGAAAAGGTGAAACAGTGGCAAATGGATCTACCACTGATGAGACCAATAGAATTTTAAGAGATGAACAAAATGTTACTCACCCAACAGATATTACAGAGGAGCTAAATCAATCAATGCTGAAAAAGGACACTCAATTACAGCAGTCTGAACAAAGTCTCAGCTCAGAAGAACAGGACACGTATTTATGAGATGAATCATTCCAGCACACTCTGGGGTGGGGTGGGAGTTTCATTTGACATTTGAATCATTCCATAAGAAAACTGACATTGGATGGCAAGATGGAGCTACTGATAATATATGTATGTACTTAATACAATTGACAAGGTATGATCGTTTTGTGACTTAACATGGCGACTCTAAACATGAGAAATTGGTACAATCTTACAAGAATTGAGTTGGTTTCACTGTTTGGATTTGTGTGGTTAAGGAATTCAAAGGATGGCCAAAACCAGAGTCGTAATTTAATTGGCTAGTGAAACTGTTTAGGAAGAATCTGCTTAATATGTTCACCTTTACTGAGTTCAACACAAAACTCTAATTGAATTGTTAGCTGTCATCAGCAGAGTAATTTTTTTTAGAGGAATATGTAAATATTTTTGCAATATTTTTCCAGTAAACAATGTCTTGTATGGAGTTGCTAGATATTTCTTCTTGGTTTTCATTCCAAGTTAAGATTAATGATATTTATAGGGCATTCATTTCCTTGGTTATTCTTTGGTCAGAAGATTCACTGTTCCCATTTCTATTTTGAAGGAATGGTGAATTGCTGTAGAAAGGAAAAGACCATTGTTAAGCTATTGCTGAGATTTTGGCATAAGGTATTCATTAGAATTATTTGAATTAATTTAATGTGTATACGTAGCAGGGAGTTAAGTTGGTGTTTTAGCTTGGTATGAAGGTTGTGCTACCGTAAGTTTGTATGATTAAAACACCCTACTTTTATTTGTAACATTACTGTGTACAGATAAATTACAGTTGGAGAAGAAATGAAGACTGGATATAAATATGCCAAATTAAGAAATGTTTTCCAAGCAATGTTGAGAATGTCAAATATAAACTATAGTAAGCAGGGTAGATAACCATGACACCTTACAAAAACAATGCATTGTCCAAACAAACTAGCACTTTTCCTTCAGCTTGAGGAATGTAAATTTAAGTTGTTTTACAAGAGGTTTTGTAAATCCTCTTGATAAACTGACTACGAACGAGAATTAAGTGTTTGCTGCTGTTGTATAATCCAGCTATTTTTCTACATAATTATCAATGCACAATGGATTTGCAGCAATTGCAAAGGTATTAAAGTGCTATATAAACCCACATGGATTAAACATAACTTTCTCTCCTTATGTGTAATGAAGAATATGATTACAATATGTCTAATTTTGGTGTTTAATTGTTCTACATTCCTTGAGACTATTAAAATAGCCAAATACAGATGTACAAACAAAGTTAAACTGTCTGGTCTAACATATATGTTTTTTGTATTTGAAGAATCATAAACTATTTGTCAGTTTGTTTTATGTGCAATCTACCATGAAAGTACATGGAGTTTATCGAATAATAGCTAATTCCATGTGGACATATAATGTATGTATCTTTTAAGCTTAACATAATTAGATTATTTATCTGCAAATTGCTACATTAATAAGTTCATCTAAGCTACACATTTTTATTATCTTGCTGATGCCATGGATCCATAACACAATCAATAAAATATTCTGGAAAGCCGCCTTTGCTTTTTTTATTCAGCTTTCTTTTCTCTCTAGGTTACTGACATCCAATAGTTTATTGAACTAGTGTGGTTAGTTGGTAGTGAGTCGTTTTTATTTTTGAGTTAAAAGGAAAATACCACTTATAGTTGAAATGGCCAACATCAAAAATGTAGATAGTTTGAAATGACAATTTTCTGTTTTGTGAGAATCAAATATTGTCAATACTGTGACAGTCATATCCAGAAAATTCCTTATTCCATACACATTTACCTGTATGCTTGCAACAAAAAACCACTAGCACTATGTTTTGGGACATAACCATATTTGTGAAACACTCAGCTTTGTCCGTCTCGCATCACCATCCGTTGTCTCTTAAATCCAATCTGAATTAGCACTTCCACTGTCTCTTCAATGGAAGAACTAATGCCACTCTTTTTATCTCCAGCCAGAAACATTGCAGTTTAGCTCTAATCCCGTTCACCTTCCTGGTTGCTTCATGAACCCCATCACATGTTTTTCTCTTTGAACTTGCGCAATGTTTTACACTCCTATATCCAGGCCATAACCAAAGTCTGCCTGTTTTAATTCTATAACCACAATGATTGCTTCCTCAGTACTGTATTGTTGATCAAAACATTCTTCCATAAGGTGTAGGATTAGTAGGGGCCATTCAGCCCATCAGTTTTTCTGTCATGTGATGAGATTGTACTGATCTGAAAAATCTTTGTTTGCTTCAGATTTCCAGGACCCATTCTGGTTTTATTATAGTTCCACTTTTCAGCTCTTTCCCAGATTATTGCAGTTTATTATCTATCTTAAAGCTACAACTGAATCTATATCCACCAATTGGGCAATGTCCTGAATTTTGAACCTTCAAAACATGTTTTTCCTCACGTTCCCTCTGGTTCACCTGAAATCTGTGTTCTCTGGTTATTAACCCTTCGGGCCTTCAGAAAGTTTATTTATTCACTCCACTTCACAAATGACAATGTTAAACACTCTAGCAAACCTTTCAGACATCTTTGCTCCAAGAACAACCCGAGCTTCTTTGGTCTATCTATGTAATGCTTCGACCATTCTTGTGATTCACCATCTTAATCTGCAAGCTCTAATGGCTCAAAGAACAAATGTAGCAGATGCATAGGATCATTATCACTTGCCATTTCACTTAAGTCACACACCAACTTGACTGTTCTATCACTTTTCCTTCATTAGCCCTGGGTCAAAATCCTGACTCTCCCTAATAGTAGCTTGGGCATCTTTACACGAAAGAGATTGTAATGACTCCAGAAGATGACTTAACACCATTAATTCAAGGGCAATAATGTATTTATAAGCAATGCTAACACCACATGAATTTTTAAAAATTTCTTATCTGCACTCCCTTTTAAAGCTGTCACCTTTTCTAAAATGTGGCACCCAAAATTGGCATAGTACATCAGCTGGGGAACTATACAGGTCTAGCATAACATTTTGCATTAATGTTTTGAAGAAAAATACATTATGCCATCAAACTTCAATTGCAAATCCGGTCCAACTGTGGTACTTATCAGAAGTTCAATTTTCAGATTTAAGCTATTTAAATCTACTTTTCTGTTCATTAATTGGAGCAATATTTGATCATGTTTAGCGGCATAAAATCATTTCCTAACTTATCAAAATAATTTGAGAAAATGTGTTGAGACTTAATGTTTGGTTTGTTAAGATACCAGTTTTGGAATTGCAATAAATTATAAAAAGTTCAGACTGGTGGAAGTTTGTAGCTGTAGTACTGATGATTTTTTCAAAAAGACTCAAGTGGCTACAATAATCACCAGTCTCGCACTGGTTTACATCTCCAATCTGATCAACAGTGCAGCCTCATTTTAGAATTGCTGTAAAATTGAGTTTTAACAGCATTGCTGCAGTTAGTTCATCTAAAATTGATTTAGATAACAATTGTTATAGTAATTTTCCAGTCACATTGCACCTACTGGCATATACATGTAAAATCTGTTGTCATTATGTAATTTTCTGAGCTAGGCATTGAAATATCAACTCCTGTTTGAGAGGTTTGAACTTATTTTAATGTATCATTTTGTGTCACTCCCAGTCAGGGAGAGGTGGATAGTTCTTCACAAGAACAGAAAAAATGTCCAGCAGTACAAGTTTCCTAATTAAGATATAAATCTAGCAGAATGCTTCGTATTGTTTAGGGAAGAGAGAATAGGTGTGACCTTTTAGAGACCAGTGGCTATATTTGAGAAGTTTGCAGAGAAAATAATCACCTGTCCATTTGTATCTCATTTCCCCCATCATCACTTTCCTCCTGACTTCCTGTTCCAATTGTATTCCCTATCCCTTCACCTTCCCGCTACCACCTTCCCTTTCTAAGCATCCCTCCTCATCATTATTCATAATTTGTGCACATTCAAGTAGGTATAATCAATGTTCCTACATTCTTTCCAGTCAACAAGTGTATTCTTTGCTGCCTTATTCTCTCTTTCCCCTCCCCACCTCCAAAACGTGATTTTAAAAGTAAAAGATGCTTCAACCTTTTTTTTTCCTTCCTTCATACATGTAATGAAGACGACACTGGCTAGGCAGGATTTATTGCCCAGAAGGCAGTTCAGAGTCAACCACATTGCTGAGGGTCTGCAGTCGCATGTAGTCCAAACCAGATGGTAGTTTCATTCCCTAAAAGACATTAGTGAACCAGATGGGTTTTTCTGACAATTGACGATGATTCACGATCACTGTTAGATTCAAAATTCCATATATGTATTGAATTCAAATTCCACCATCTGCTGTGGCAGGATTCAAACCCATGTTCCCCAGAACGTTATCTGGGTCTCTGGATTAACAGTCCAGCAATAATACCACTTGGCCATCACCTTTTCTTCCCTTCATAGGTTTATGAACTGAATTATGATGTTTTTGAAACTGGCTATCAAGATAGGATGATGTATCTGATTTTAAAAGTTTATAATTAATATACGATATAAACAGTATCAAATTATTTCTTGCAGGGAGATGATGATGAAGAGGTAATGTCTCTGAATTAGTGATCCAAGGCTCTGGTTCATTAGTTGGGGACGGGGACTTGGATTCAAGAGTGTACCACAGTAGCTAGTGGGATTTAAATTCAATTAGACTCTGAAAAACAAAACTAGCCTTTGTAACCATGAAACTATTGTTAATTGTCATAATGTCATTTAGGGAAGGAAATCTGCCATCCTTACTGGTACAACCTGCGTATTACTCCAGATTCAGAGCAATGGCTTGATTCTTCTTTGCCCCCTGAAATACCAAGCAAGCCACTCAGCTTATGGGCATAAAATGTTGGCTGTGCCAACAAAACAAGAAAAATTGTACAACTCGTTCCATATCAAAAACCAAACTCCTTGAAAATATTTTAAATATTCCAAAGATTTTAGTTTCAAATAGATACCAAAAGACAACAGTAATGATGAACTGCTGTTTTCCAGAATGGAACAGATAAGCAGTGACTATCCTTGGGTGGTATGGGGACCATGGTTTTTGTGAAACATTAGGACATTACTTAAAACTCTGCAAATTACATGAAAGGAGAATAGTGATTGACTACAAGAGGACATAAACCTGCTGATGTGATGTGAGAGTGCTAGATTATATTTAATGTTGAGAAACATGAATTAATGCATTTTGGTATGAAAAACCAAGAAAGGGAATCTAAAGCGAAAGATAATGATAAAGAAGGTGCAGGAACAGGTATGGAGGTATTTGTGCTCAAATTTTTGAGGTGGCATAGCAAGTTATAGAAGCAATTTAAAAAGCACGGAAAACATTGGGCTTAATAAACACAGACATGGAGTATTAAAAAAAACTAAAGATGAGCCATTACAAAATACTGATTTGACTGCAATTTTCTTTGATTCTGGCAGTACACTTTAAGAAGTATTTGAAGATGTTCAAGAAGGTGCAGTTGAGATTTATCCAAATGATTCAGAAATGAGGGACTTTAGTTATGTGAATAGGATAGTTTGGGTTTTCTCCCCGAGAGCAGAGAAAGAGGAGATTTTGTAAAATCAAAATTATGAAAGATTTTGATAGAACAGAGAAACTATTCCCATTAGCATGCCTGTTTCTTGACCTTTCTATCGATATAAAGAGATTGTCAAAAGAGCCAGAGACAGTTTGATGATTGGATTTTGTTTTATACAGCAAACTATTTTGATCTGTGCGCTGCTAGGATGATGAAAGTAAATTCAAACGTAACTTTCTTGAGGGAATGAGAAGTACACAAAGGAAAATAATTGTTAATGGAGTTGTTGGAAACGGGAAGGCAGTGGGAGCAAACTGGATTGTTCTTGCGAAACGGCCTTCTCGAGTGTAACCAACTTGATTCTAACTCCTGAATAACAGACAAGTCTGGAAGTAACTTTACTTCAAACTGATTGTGTTGCAGACAATGTTTCCTTAAATTTTCATTTATTTAAGGTTTGTCTTCATGAGTGTGTGAAGATAATTATATATACACCTTTTGTGAAGTTAGATATCTGAGTCATTATATCAAGATGTGCATCAGGCAGCTAACGTACTACTTCCTGAAGCAGGTTTTAAAATGAAGGACAAAAGCTCCAAGTCATGCCCGTTGAATCTGTGTGTACCATGAACAAAATTGAATGCAGTCTCTGGTTACTTTATTGATGACAGTTTACCAAAAAAACCCTTCTCTAAATCACCACTCTATCAAATATGTGATTGTAACTACACACATCCTGGCAGGCAGATTAATCTGATCCTATGCTTCTGAATATTTGAACACTAGAATTTCCAGCCATGTTTTTAATTGACCTTGTGCTGGCTAACTCATGACAGATGGTATCTGTAGGTTAGCAATATTACAAAAATCTTTAGCAACTCAAAAGGTCACATTTTAGATAGGCTCCAAGTATCGGCTTATCAGCAACTGGAAAGATACATAGGTAGCAGATTGTGGTACATTTCCAAGTCTTTTCCTGGTTATCAGCTTCTTTAAACCAATTTCCATTATCATTGGTTTGTTCTAGTCATTGCTGACATTGCAGTTTAAAAACCTTGTGAACAGTTTCTTATCAAAGCAGGTTGATTTTGAGTAAGCTCTTGCTGCAGAAATAATTGAGCACTGAAACATAAGCTACAGAAGATGGCACAAAAAGTCATCATCCCACAGTAAAGGATGTTAAAAACCTCTGTTCTCACTATCTCATTAGTTTAATTTGCATTTGCTTTGCAAGAAGGGGCGTTTATGTTTCACACCGAGAATATTACATTAAATGACTGGGAGTCACAACAGAAAACAAAGAATTTTAGAGGATATTTGCTCTGGATGAGGGGCTTATTAAGAAGCATTTTCAACAGTGATAGTTATGTGTGTGAAACCATCAGGTTGAAGTATTACTTCCATAACCTCTTGCCCTGCTAATTTTTAAATTACTAATTGAACTTAAAGAGCAATCAGTGATGTGAATATCTAGGAGTGCTCTTTCACTTCAACCCAATTCTGACTAAATATTTCTCCAGTAGATACTCTCTTTAGACGCAGCAATCATACCTATTTAATATGACATTCCATAGGAAAGCAGTGTTGAGCATTGAAGGGTAAATGTCTGCATATGATGTACATGGAATAGTGTAGGTTAGATGGGCTTGAGATCAGTATGACAGGTCGGCACAACATCGAGGGCCGAAGGGCCTGTACTGTGCTGTAATGTTCTATGTTCTATATCTGGGCCTAGTAAAATTTAAATAATTTAGTTTTGATCGCCATATATTTGACATAAATTACTTATGCCATGGCTATTTTAATGTCTGCAAATCATTTGTCATGTCTTCATTCTCATAATTCTCATCATCATTTGAAGTTAATTACGCAGAAAGGGCCACTGGAAAACAATTAGGATCTGAAACCCTTTCTGATTTCCTTCCTTTGTATCTGACCATCCATACCCCACTTTTCTACTCCAAACAGGAGAATCACAGATGATTGACCAGAGGTTGTTGAAATGTTAAATATGATAAAATAGTTACAGCTAAAGTATTTGTGGGGGATGATGGTTTAAATTTAAAATTAGGTAATTCTTCTGCAGAATTAGAAAGCACATAAGTAGCTTTTATTGGATAAAGATATTGAATAACGTAACTATAGCTTAATGGTGGAACAGACCTGAGGGGCTTAATAGCCAACTTATTTCTGACACTGTGTAGCGAAATAATCAGAATAAGGCAGGGCTTGTTTGTATGACCCAGTAGGCCTGGGATTTTTAAAAAAAATGCTTACTTAAGTATAGGTCCATGGGTGTGAGTCAGTTTTCTGTGGCAATTCAAGTATAAATATTGCAGGTGATTTCAGAATAGGAGACCCAATAATCTAATTGGATTCTGAATTCACCAAACTTCCAAACAGCTCTGCTTTCCAGGAAATGTTACTGGTTAGTGCTGAAAAATGCAGGTACCAGCTGATTTTGCCTTGTCTATAATCAATTATAATTAGCACAATGTGAGATCTGAACCCGAAACCTTCCGACTGGTATGATATATTGTTGTTTTCAGGGAAGTCTCTGGACTGTTTTCATAGATTGTTGAAAACTTGATATGCTGATGCTTTTTTATATGTTCCTGTCATCGTTCTGTAAATACAAATTGGCTAAGTTCAACACTGTAACGAATGATGAGAATGAAGGCATGACAAATAATTTACAGACATTAAAATGTTCATAGCATAAGTAATTTATGATAAATACATGATGATCAAAACCATATAAAATAATCAAAATTATTTAAGTTTTACTAGGCCCAGAAATGCAGACATCCATCCTTCAATATGCGCAAGTTTGGGGTTGGAGTGGGGGGGAGCTGATGTTACACTAAAGACTACAGATCAATAGAGAACTGGAATGAAAAGGGGACAACCTGTTAAAGGTAATTATACAGTTTGAGTTGGTAGAGAGGGCCGGGGCTTTAGGATACATTGTCAACAGTAATTACTGTTTAAAGTTTTGGCAAAGATCTGTAGCTCAGGCTGTGGTTGGTGACTTGCTGGCTGAGCTGGCTTGTTTTTGTTCATACAAAATTTGTTTTGTTCATGAACAAGAACAAGCCAGCTCGGCGAGCAAGTCAGCAACCTTACAGATGACTATAGATCAAAAAGCACTATACCTGGGGAAAGTACTTCAGTTTGTGGAGAAGGGACAAGGCAGGATTACTAAGATAAGCTTGAAGTATTGGGGTTATTTATGTTCTGAGAAATACAGGTTTACGGAGAATATGATTAAGGATTTTAAAATAAAGAATGCAGTTAAGGTGCACCAGTCACTTGAATTGGTTGCAGATTACAGGATTCTCTGTCATTACCAGTCACAAGATCTCCAGCTCAATTTCCCACATTGCAGTGATTACAATCGATAATAATAGACAAGGCAAAATCAGCTGGCATTTTTCAGCACTAACCATTAACATTTCCTGGAAAGCAGATATTTGGAAGTTTGGTGAAGTCAGAATCCAATTAGATTGTTGGGTCTCCTATTCTGAAATCACCTGCCAATATTTATAGTTGAACTGTCACAGAACATGGACCCATACCTAAGTAAGCAGTTTTTTAAAAAAATCCCACGTCCACTGCGTCACACAAACATGCAATGCGTTATTTTGAATTACTTGGCTGCATTCAATCTCAAAACATGAGTTGGCTATAAGCCCCTCAAGCCCGTACCATCATAGTTATGTTATTCAACATCTTTATCCAATGGAGAACATGTACATAAAAGGAGTTAAGTTCAATGCCAAGAAGATTTTCTCTTTACAGAGCTATTACCTTATAGGACATGTTGCTGACAGATAAACCATATAGAGATTATTTTTGAAAGGGAAATTTCAGAAGAGGACATGGCAGTTATAAGTGGTAAATTTTCATTAACTTAAATGATGAGTAATGTTTTTTCAGAGTCTTTCTTGATCACTTCAGAGAGACAGTGGGATTTCACAGGAGCTTTTCGTTAAATGGTCACAGGCTATTTTTTAACCAACCTAAAACATTGCCCGATTAGCGAGAAATAGAAATGATTTAGAAAGTTTTACTGCTCCTGGATAGGCAATTTTGACACATTTTACTTTACACTTTTTGTAGGTTTATGTAGTAAAGGTGGAAAGTATTTGAGAAAATAGGATTCAGGTTAGCAAAATGTTGAGAATAAATTAATTGTGGAACTGTTACTATACTTTTTTTGCAGTGGGATTACTACTTTTCCAGAGAACAGCCCCCATAAAAATCAATTCAGTTTAACATGATCTTTCCCTGACTAAATGCCAGATACGTTTTGTCGTACTTAAGTCAATTAATTACAACAAACAGCCTGTGATCAATTCAAAATCACTGGTACATTTTAGCATATTTTCATGAAGGGTAAAACTTTAGCCAATCAAAATATTATAACTTTGCCATATTATGACATCACTATGTAAATGTAATATTTAACCATGTGACATCATCACTTCAAACATGGAGTTCCTGCACAACAGATTTACCAGCCTGTTCAAACAAGGAAAGGAAGACTCGATGAACAAATAGAAACAAAAATCAACCCAAGTGGGGAGTCAGGTTTGGTTAAAGGTAAGAATTAATGGAAATTGTCCTACAATTGATCAAATGTATCTCATGAGAAACAAGCAACATTTTCATTACTAACCAAGATTTTAATAACTGTTGAAATGGTCAACAATAGTCTCACATTGACCTCTTCTGGCCAAGTCATGATATTACATTAATGAGTAATGTGCAGCATTGAATAACGTTGTTGGTGGTGGCCTACAAATAAAATGGACAGGTGCTTTTATCACGGAAAAGAGTCAGTAGCAAATTACAGCGCAAAAAGGATCCCAAGCCGAAGCTCAGGCAGCATTTGCTGCAAAAACTATCACAGAATTTTATCTTTGAAGTTTTCTGTGGAAGACAGTCAACTCTTGCCACTCCAGTTTCACCACCTTCTGTCAGTTGGCAATAAAGGGGCTTTCCCTCTATCCACTCGACAGCTTACTACATGCAAACAAGTCATCTCTCTTAACCCCTTCATAAATATGCCAAATCATCAGACGTAAAAATATCAACACTACATGCACCCTTTCTTATATAACTCTAACGTCAGTTATGAGTTGTGTCAGCCACTTTGTTAAAGCAAATTCCAAAAATGCACACAACCAATCAACCAATTTCTTTAACAGTTTCAGTCTTTCTCAATGCATAGCTATTTATTAATTTCAATAGGTATTAGCCTTAGTTAATTTACATGCTGCTCTCAGTCAAAAGGTTGTGGATTTAAGGAACTGGGCATCCAGGAAGTTCTTGAAATGTAGTCGAGCCTACATCACGATTCATAGAATAAAAACAAAGTGCCAAAGATACTCAGCAGAGCTGGCAACATCTAGAGAAAAAAGCAACCGAATTAACATTTTGAGTCCAATGAGTCATCTTTGGAACCATTATCATTAGACTAATCTTATCTTTGAACACTACCAATCATCAGCATTGTCCTCCTCTGCCCACTTGTCCCCGTGCTGGATCTATAGAACAGCAGTAATGAAGAATGAAAGAGCATTACCCTTTGGATATTAAGCAGTCAGAAAGGGACTGAAACTGTGGCTATGATGCTTCACTTAAGGCTATCTCAACAGTATATGTAACCAATTATTAACCTGACACTGGCAATATACTGCTGACCTCACCATATCCTACCTGAAGAGCTGAGAGCCTTTCTCAGGCCTCCAAACTCATTTTCCTTAAGTTAAAAAAGGTAAATTGGGCTGACTCCAGCAGAACTTGTGCCAACTTGTACTGCAAAAAAAAAGTTAACGAGAAAACTAGCAGTTAGGAATACAAATTATATAAGGAAGTAAAATGTCATTTAAGGACTATCAAAGTGGAGGAAGAGGGTTTGGCATTGTGTATTCCGTTACATGCCAATGGGATGAGCCACGTAGCTACAGCAATAGTTGCAGAATAAGATCAGAAAGGAATCAGCAGGTCTGGTAGCAAATGTGGAGAAACACTGGAAGTTTTAGGTCCGTAACTTCTTAACCGTACTAGAAAGGTTAGAGTGGTGATAGGTTTTCAGTGATGAAACTGAACAAGGAAATTGAGACAAATCTCATGAGAACAGAACTTCAAAGTCTGCATTGGAAAAGGGGCAGTAAATTAAACACAACAATACCAATATTCATACACTGATTCTAAACCAAATCCAAAAATTGCAGATGGTGGAAATCTGAAATAATCTGGTTTTGGGAAATGTCCCACACTTTAGCTGATTAGCTGCACCACAGGCTCCAAGTCATGGACTCATATAGCACAGAATTAGGCTCTTCGGCCCACCATACCTATGCAGACCAACAAACACCATTCAATTATGTTGACACCACTAGTCACTTCGGTGTCAATCCCATATTAAACCGCATCCCCGGCCGAGCACAGAATTTGATTTTTGTTCATGATCTAGTAAGAACGTGGAAATTCTCCACAGACACGAAAAGGGACAGCACCCGAGCGCGGAGGAACGGAACTGCGTCAGGGAAAGAGCAGGTCAAGGGACAGAGGTGAGGGGTCAGTTTCACGGAAGTGGGTATGGGCGGCTTGGCCTGTTTTGTTGAGGGAGGTTCGGGCATTATTTTACTTACACCACCTCCCCACAAAGAGGGGGAGAAAATTCTCCCGCTTTGGGTGTCCCGCTCGTTTCTCTGTGTATTTTTTTTATCTTGAGTTTTGTTTAAAGTTTATTGTTAACTAGGGTGAGCAGACCTGTGGGGTTTAACATATGAGCGTTTCACTTGTGGCCGTACGTCTGGAGCTGGCGAACCACTCGCACCATCCGGAGGGTTTCGAGTATTGCGGTGAGTGCTGAGGCTGGGTACGGGGGAATCGGGTGTCCCCAACCACCCTGTTACTGCTCCAGCACATAGATGGTGAGAAATACCCTAGTCTAACGACTGGTGGGGGTTGAAGATTTGTAATCTCGACCCCAACTAAAAAAGCAGAAGATAAACTGCCCTGACGTAGATCCTAAATTGAAATATTTAATGTTGATCCTCAGTTAGGTTAATGAAAACGAAGGTTTTTCTTTCTGGGGTTGGGGTTGTGGCAGAGAGGAATTAAATTGTTCCAGTCAGGAATCAGTGTATTTAGGTAATATAACTTTGTCATCTATTTGGATTATATGTCAGAACTTTAACACCCTTTAATAAAGTCATTAATTAGGGTCTTTAGAGTTCCGCAGGACCTGTACTAAATTTTAAATGTATCTCAATTCTCTGCTGAACGTTGATGAAGAGACCACAATATACTTGTCTACGTTAATGCAACAGCAATTCAACCTTTTGCTTGTAAATGAGCAGAAGTTGAGTGAATTTTAAGGTTTTGAACCGTACAGAATCTGAGGAAACAGATGGAGGAAGCTGCAGTAGGAGCTAGCCATCCACAACCAGCCAGATGACAGCAGAAGGATGGGTTGTGTTATCTGGAACATGGCAGCCGTTAAAGCCTCATCATCAAAAGGGGTGTGAGGGACGTAGTTTATTCTTTGTTAATTTAAAAACTAGAGTCAAGCATGCAAGCCTCTGGTAACAAACAAGCTTATTGGCAGTATTGATAGTCTCTTGTTTCTCTTCTGCATCCAATTTGTCAGTTTCATGACAGCAAATTTCTGTGGTAAATTCCTGATATGGAGTTTTGCACTGGTGAAAGCTTGATTTTGAAGAAGTATCTACAACAATCAAATGCAAGCAGTAATTTAATCTAGAAATTCTGTTGAGCAAAGTACTGTAACTAGCATTGAGCAATTTGTGGGATATAATTTCCATCAATTTTTACTGGTTGGTATGTTGTGCTTTTGATAGGCTCTATTGAGAGTGACATAATGGAGTACCAGCAGAAGTATTTTCTGACCTTGTTCCATATTCTGGTAATGCCACTTTTTGTGGAAGTGCTGAACAGATCATCTACTGCAGACAGTGCTTGTACTGTAGTTGGTGCCAAAGCTGCACAGATGAAATCTTACAAATAGGTCACCTTGTGCTCTTATTAGTACAAGCTGAGCACGGAAAATCTTAAAAATGAGAGCTAAACTCTCAAATAAAGTAATCTGAGCTCCAAGATAAATTTCTCACTTCCTGGTTTGCTTTCCTTCAAAAAAAATGTAAAATTGAAGCGTTTATGTTACATTGTAGAGATGATGAAGCTTTTCACCTTTCTCTTCCACAGTAGTTGCGATCATTTGAAATTTGGCATCCTTTTCTTTGTCCCAATGAGTGCATGATAAAAAGATTTGGCAGTATATTTCTGTCTTCTGCTGCATTCAAGATCTGTGCTAAGTGCTTTTATGTGCTGGAACTACTGTTTGTGGATGCTGAAAATTCAATTTCATATTTTTTGTTGATGTACAATGTTGACATTGCATGTATTATTCATGATTTATGATGATTGACTAGGAAATGTCTGGCCAGCAAGATTGTAGTATCAATAGTTATCTCAAACAAGCATAACAGGTATGTGAAATTTTCATACTGCACACAATTGGATAACAAAAAAATCCAGCTGTTCACCTAAAGTTTTGCCTTTTCAAATGTGAGTTGTGTGTGGAGAGCATGATTTGTGTGACACTGATAATGGTTAAACTGGAGCTAATTACATGTAATTTAAAATACCATATAATGAGTAAGATAAAAGCATATTGCTTAAGTACATTTCCTCTGGCATATCATTTATTCAAAATATACTAAATGTTCAAGGTATCAACATGCTTGCAAAATTTTAGTCGAGTGGAATAGCACAAGTGCTGAAAAGTAGAGAATAGTGTATAAGGAGCAAGGTAACAAAATATTTCATGGTTTATAATAATTTTAAAAGTGGTGCTAGGAGATGGATTTGCGTAATAGGGTAACTACACATTAGGAGATAATTTGATCTTGGCAGATCAGCTTTTCAGCTGTTGGAGTTCTAGATCATGTATTGTTTGTTTTGCTTGATGCATTTTGTCTAATTAAAGTATTTCAAACTTTTACATAGATGTTTTGGAATGGAGTGGGATGCCATGTTCAAATGAGATTTTAAGGAAATTCACAATATTTCAGAATAATACTTGCTTTGCTTTATGTTTTGTTTCAAGTGTTGTATATGTTGTTTTAATACTGATTAACAAATATACAGCCATAAAAAATAATTTTCCTTTTTTGTTTCTTGTCTGTGTAGCTGTAACTATGGCAGACGATGAAAGTAAAGAGAAGAAATCGCTCAGTTCAGCAAAGCTCTTACTGGAGGGTAAAACAACTGGAGAAAAATCCAATATCTTGCATCAACACATTGGTCGTAGAGAGATGAGAGACATGGTAATTGAAACTATAACCTCCAGCAAAGGTACAGTAATGTGAAACTCTGAATACAATGCCAAGCATATAACTGCACACTAAGTAGTTTGCTAGCATAGAGCAAAATGTAAGCTTTTGTCAAGTGTTTTAACTTTTTTGATAAGAATTTAAACAGTTTCGTGGTATTGTATTATGAAGAGTAAAAGTAATAGGTGCAGGGTGAGTATACCATGCATAGTTCCACAGAAGTGTAGGAAAGCAAGTTTGATTTCCATCATCAGAACTTCCATAAAAGGGAAGAGGCTGTTATTGTTCCTGCCTGATGACGAATTGAATCGATCTCAGGGCAGGTTTATTGGTTACAAGTTTCAGGAAACAAAAGAACAATATAATGTCACAGAAATTGATTTTTTTTTGTAAATGGTTTAGGTTTAGAACTAATGTTTAGTCTACATGTTACTCACAGCGGCTCATGCTGTCATATCTAATGTGTGTCAGAACTAGTAGCTCTTGAGTTTTTAAATGCCTCATCTGTGCTGAAACTTGTGAAGATGGTCATGGCAACAATGGATGTATAATGCTTAATTGGTTTTGCCCCTGCTGCAGTAGGAAAGTGAAAAATAGTGATGAGTCAGTACCTTTGGGAGGGAGAAAATTAAAATAAAATTCAATGCTGCTGAATTTTGATTTAATTCTGTAGAATTACAGCCTACTACTCCTAAATCCCTGAAGATTTAAAAATTAATGTGGGCTTTGGAAGGTGATTGCTGTTAGAGAGGGAGTTGCAGGATTTTGACCCAGTGACAGTGAAGGAACAGGTTATTTTCAAGTCAGGATGTTGAGTAGCTTGGATGGGAACTTGCAGATGGTGGTGTTTGCATGCATACTGACCTTGTTCTTCAAGATGGTCGTGGTTGTGAGTTTGGAAGATGCTATATAAGGCATCTTGCTAATTTCTGCAGTGCATCTTTTAGGTGTTCCATACTACTGCCACGGTGCTTCAGTGTTGGAGGAAGTGCATGATTATGCATGAGGCATCAATCAAGGTGGGTTGCTTAGTCCTGGATGGTGTCAGTCTTTTTGATGGTGTTGTGGAGCTAGAAATGGTGAATATTCTATCTCATGTCTGACTTGTGCCTTGTCGATGGTGGACAGACTTTGCAGAGTGAGTTTCTTGCTGCAAAATTCCTAGCTTCTTGTAGCTAGGGAATTTATATGGCAAGCCTAGTCCAGTTTCTGGTCAGTAATAACACTCAAGAGTGTTGATGTGGTACATTCAGCAATGGTAATACTCAACATCAAGAGGTGATGTCTAGATTTGCTTTTGTTGGATGATAAGTTGATATAGAAATGCAAGATGATCTTTCAATAGGTTTGGAACAGGTGTGGGAAAGGATTGACAAGTGAAAACAAATTCCTTAAATTGCAGGTACTGGAAATAAAAGGTGAATCAAGTCGTTGGATTGTAATTCAAAATGTCACAACTCAGTCATTGATATTTAAGAGATGTGAGTTACTTGCCACTTGTCAACGCAAGCCTAGATATTGTCCTTTTTTTTGATGCATTTGGACATTGGCTGCTTCAGTATCAGAGAAGTCCCAAATGGCACTAATTGTGAAATCATCACTGAACATTCCCACTTCTGACCTTATCATAGCAGGAGTGATGAGCCAAGAGCGCAATATGAAGAACTCCTATATTGATGGTCTTGAGGATGAAATCACTGGCCTCCAGTGGCCACAGCCGTCTTCCTTTATGCTGGTGAAATAACCCTGGACGATTCAGTTGTGCTTTTAAGCGCTTGCAATTTAAAGAATTTATTTTCTCTTGCCAATCCTTTCCCATCTTTCAAAAGTATTGAAAGATTGTCTTACATTTCTGTATCAACTGATCATCTAAACCTCCCAGTGAATTGTTTGACATTTTGAGGGATTTCTGACTATGTAATTATGCGATGATCTGGGTGTTATTACGTTTAAAAATCCTTCTATTAAACTAACTCTAATTTCAGAGGGTTAAGTTCACAGGACAGCAATGCTGAGAGGTATACACTTTGATTCAGGTGGAAAGTCTGAATTTGAGTGGTGTGGACTCTGAAAGGTAGTGCTACATTCCAGTAATTAATCAGTTGTATCAGCAGTACATGTGAATAAGATGATACGAATGGAAGATAAAATCTCCAAAATTGCAGATGCAACAAAATCTGCTGCCTTTCAAAGCTGAAAGTATCACTCATAATTTATATAATTCATAAGCCTAACTGGCCTTGACATGGCTGCTGAGTGACTTGTCACTGTGCATTAAGTATCGGGAAGTGATGTTCATTACATTATCGAGAGATTGTGTTGTTAATTGCTAATGTCTTCTGTGAACCGAAGATTTTTCTTTGACAACCCTGATATGACATACATCTTTTTACAGACAAAGATACTGTGGATTGTGTACTGAAATCAGAGCAAAAGACCATTTGTGGCACCAACCCTCTGGAAAAAGCAAGTACTGCTGATCCAAATGAAAACAATAAAGTGTGCAAAGATCAAAGTGGTAATGCACCAGACTCGCCATCCAAACAGCTGCCTGACCAAATTTCTTTCTTTAGTGGGAATTCATCAGTTGAAGTAGTACATGGAATCATGCATCTCTACAAAACTGAGTGAGAAATTGTTTTTAAACATATTGCATCTTTGTGTTTGAAACATCAGTTTAATCTTTCAAGCTTGCTACAGGATTTGTGGACTACAAATTTGTTGTCTTCCAGCATCGCCAAAACCATATGTATGCCTGGGTGTTTTTGCAAACATGAAAAACCAACATACCTGCAATCAACGCAACATGTGTCCTAATCATTTGTCCCCATAGTAATTGAAACACAGACAGATTTTTGTTCTTCTTGGGTGACTTTCTTGCCTTCCCTTTCTTGGGAATGGAGAGTTGTTTTTGTCAGGCCATTACCATACTTCAGACCACACAAACAATAGAACAATAGCATTTGTGATTTTGGTAATGCCAGCTGCCTTGCTGTTGGAGTAAATTTGCTCAATTCATACTGAAGGCTTCAGTAGAGATGTTTTTTACCCCTTCAACTTTACTAATTGTTTTGCATTGTCCTGTATTTCTCCATGCTATTTGTTATGAAAGTTAAATATTGTCATGCTCATTACCTTCAGCAGTATTATTTTCATCATCAATTTATTCTGAGATTGTTCTGTTATTCACTTTGTGTGTTGTTAGTAGTGCAGGCAGTCCTCCGTCAATGTAGTTTCAACTAACAGGGCACTGACAATCAGCATTCACACTACACAAGTACCAGGCAATGACTGTCTCCAACAAAAAAGAATCTAACCGTCATCCCTTGATGTTCACTGTTGCCATTACTGAAACTAACGCCAAAAGCATCCTGAGGATTATCACTGACCAAGTGCCATAGCACTTTTTACTTCCCATGATTGTAACAACATGCACCTGATTCAATAACGTGTTCTTGTCCAACTTTCAGCAGTGCCAAGAAATAAATGTACACCAAAACTCAGCAATCACAGGTGAGATCTTGTTTGTTCAGTATGTTCTGCCATTGTAGCCATTAAGTTTTGGATATTTGATAAGTTTTTGAAAAATATCCACCGCCTTCCACTTCCAGGTAAACAATAGAAAAATACAGTGCAGAACAGGCCCTTCGGCCCTCAATGTTGTGCCGACCTGTGAACTAATCTAAGCCCATCCCCCTACACTATCCCATCATCATCCATCTGCTTATCCAAGGACTGTTTAAATGCCCCTAATGTGGCTGAGTTAACTACATTTGCAGGCAGGGCATTCCACGCCCTTACCACTCTCTGAGTAAAGAACCTGCCTCTGACATCTGTCTTAAATCTATCACCCCTCAATATGTAGCTATGCCCCCTCGTACAAGCTGACGTCATCATCCTCGGAAAAAGATTCTCACTGTACACCCTATCTAATCCTCCAATATTGTATATGAGCCCCAAAAAATGAAAACGTATTCTGTTTACCTATTTTGTTGACTACTTTAGTGTTTCACATCAACTTTGAATTTGTATTTTGTACTTGTTTAATGTTCTGTAATATAACCTGAACATTTACTTGAGTTTCGATTGGAACTGTGTTGCAAATGATTAATGCAGTAATGTCAGGATAAATGTTTCTATGATGTCCATGACATTTTCAACCCAGGTATGCCTCGTAGAATCACTGAATCATTACAGCATAGAAAGAGCCATTTGGCCCATTGTGCCTACACCAGCTCTTCAAACCAGCATCATGAGCCGGTGTCAATTTCCTGCTTTCTCCCCCCTACCTTTGAACATTCTATCCAAATAATCATTCAGTGCCCTCTGGAATTTCTAAGTTGAACCTGTCTCCACCTCATTTCCCAGCAGTCCATTCAATACCATAAGTACCCATGAAAAGGTGTTCTTGCACATTGTGTTAAATCTGTGTCCTATGTCTCTACTTCCTTTTGCAAGCAGGAGCAGCTTATATTCTGTCTAGCCTGATCATGATTTTGACAAATTTAATCAAATCTCCTCTGAGCTGCCTTCTCTCCAAGAAGAACAATCTCAAATTCTTCACCATATCCTTGTAACTGAAGTCTTTCATTTCTGGAACCATTCATGTGAATAGCTTCTGCATTGTCTCCAATGTATTTACGTCTTTTGTATAATTTGGTGCCCGTAACCATACATAGTACTGCACCTGAGATCTGACTTGTCTTATTCAAGTTCACCATCACCTCTTTGCTCTTGTGCTGTACACCTCCATTCATAAAGCCAAGGGTACTGTATGCTTTATCTGCTCTCTCCAGCTGAGATTTTTCAGCAACTTCTGTTTTACCCTGTGTTTAATGTTGTCTTTCAATATTCTTCCTATCGAAGTGCATTACCCTGTGCTGCTTGTATGGAATCTCATCTGCCACCTATCTACCCACTCCTCCAACATATCAAGATAATAAAATGTGAGGCTGGATGAACACAGCAGGCCAAGCAGCATCTCAGGAGCACAAAAGCTGACGTTTCGGGCCTAGACCCTTCATCAGAGAAGACCCTCTCTGATGAAGGGTCTAGGCCCGAAACGTCAGCTTTTGTGCTCCTGAGATGCTGCTTGGCCTGCTGTGTTCATCCAGCCTCACATTTTATTATCTTGGAATCTCCAGCATCTGCAGTTCCCATTACCTCCAACATATCAGTCTAGTTTTACAAGTTGCTGATGGTTGATAAGTTCAGCAGTACATTACTTCAGTAACTATAGATTGTGCTTTGACAGCTTTGTTCCCACTTTATATCATTGCTTTCCTGCTTCCAGCAAATGTGACTGGATAGTGATTTACTCTACCCAAGTCAGTGCTGCTGAGGTTTACTGTAACCTCTCAATTGCTGTCACTGTGGGGATTAATCAATACAGAGTGGTACAAATGTAGGATTTTCTGGTCTTTTGCAGCGGAGTATTGACTTTACTTATTGAGCATTTGCAAACTTTAGCTAGTTAAACTTGTAGAAGATGCTATAAAACAAAAATCCAGAAAATGTGCAGTTGATGAAAGGAAGAAGTAAGGCAGTAGAGCTTTCTTCTGACTGTTCTGTGAATTTTGCTTTCCTGCAGTTTTACGCCAAATTATCGGATTATTCAATGAGCGTCCAATATTAAGAAATGCCCATTAGTGCTGTAAATTATTGAGACTTTGATTCCATTTTGCTACTGCAGTAATTAGGTGGGTATAATTAGACAGCAAAATGTCTCCAAATGAAGACAGAAAGGTGATATAGGGTTTTATGACTGATTAAGAGAAACTCTGGATTCTTTGTAACCTTTTGCAAGTATGAAACTTTCGCTTGCATCAATATTGCATTAAAATTATATAATTGAAATAGCCAATGCAGACGAACGGGTTATGCTGCTGATAATCCTCCACAGAAGCCTCCTCCCACTCTATTTCATCTAATTTTAGCAGCACAACCTTCTAATGTGCTGTAACAGTTTGCATTAATCCCATTCGTCCCCAGCATTTGCCACCTTCATTAATTACTGTGATTTGAGAATAATGTGCATAGTGAATTGTATCTGTAGTTTTACATAAAAAAGAGAAGCTATTTTGCTGCCAAGCAAGTGTAATTTTTACATGCCTAACATTTCACTTTGAAGTTCCATTAATAAGACAGCTTTTGCCTGTGTGTTTCATGTTGCTATTTGACATTAGTATCAAGTGCTGCTGTTGACACTACGTTGATCAAAAATTGTTATGTAAAGAAGGCAGTTTGGAACAATGTTCAGTCATTTATGTTAGCTGGTAATCAGCTTGGATTGTTTCCTATTCTGTGTTTGAGTGAGTTTGTTGAGGTGTGCAATCATTCAAAACTGTTCTTGATCTGGAATGAAATGTGTTACCTTACCTGGAACAAAAGCATGCAGTATGGGTAGGATTATACGTCAAGGCTAATGCACCCAGTTTAGATCATTTGCTATTAGTCACTCCACATTTCAGGGAGCATCTAATGAGAGGAGTGAGTAGTCTGTTTTTAATTAGCAATATTTGAGCTAAATACATAGAAATTCTAAACTGCAAACAGGAATGCTGCGACCGTTAGCCTACTTGAGTTGTCAGTGATAAAACTACTGAACATCAGATTCCCAAAGATCAGTGAATGAGTTGTGGTTGTAAAGTGACATAATTGTATGGCGTTGTAGTGGGTGATTTGGGTTGTTAAAAATGGCAGCCTGAACTTAGCAGGCAATGAAGGAATAAGAGGAGAGAGATAGTGGGAACTGCAGATGCTGGAGAATCCAAGATAATGAAATGTGAGGCTGGATGAACACAGCAGGCCAAGCAGCATCTCAGGAGCACAAAAGCTGACGTTTCGGGCCCAGACCCTTCATCAGAGAGGGGGATGGGGTGAGGGTTCTGGAATAAATAGGGAGAGAGGGGGAGCGGACCGAAGATGGAGAGAAAAGAAGATAGGTGGAGAGAGTATAGGTGGGGAGGTAGGGAGGGGATAGGTCAGTCCAGGGAAGACGGACAGGTCAAGGAGGTGGGATGAGGTTAGTAGGTAGATGGGGGTGCGGCTTGGGGTGGGAGGAAGGGATGGGTGAGAGGAAGAACAGGTAGGGGAGGCAGAGACAGGTTGGACTGGTTTTGGGATGCAGTGGGTGGAGGGGAAGAGCTGGGCTGTTTGTGTGGTGCAGTGGGGGGAGGGGACGAACTGGGCTGGTTTTGGGATGCGGTGGGGGAAGGGGAGATTTTGAAACTGGTGAAGTCCACATTGATACCATTAGGCTGCAGGGTTCCCAGGCGGAATATGAGTTGCTGTTCTTGCAACCTTCGGGTGGCATCATTGTGGCACTGCAGGAGGCCCATGATGGACATGTCATCTAAAGAATGGGAGGGGGAGTGGAAATGGTTTGCAACTGGGAGGTGCAGTTGTTTGTTGCGAACTGAGCGGAGGTGTTCTGCAAAGCGGTCCCCAAGCCTCCGCTTGGTTTCCCCAATCTAGAGGAAGCCACACCGGGTACAGTGGATGCAGTATACCACATTGGCAGATGTGCAGGTGAACCTCTGCTTAATGTGGAATGTCATCTTGGGGCCTGGGATAGGGGTGAGGGAGCAGGTGTGGGGGCAAGTGTAGCATTTCCTGTGGTTGCAGGGGAAGGTGCCGGGTGTGGTGGGGTTGGAGGGCAGTGGAGCGAACAAGGGAGTCACGGAGAGAGTGGTCTCTCCCGAAAGCAGACAGGGGTGGGGATGGAAAAATGTCTTGGGTGGTGGGGTCGGATTGTAGATGGCTGAAGTGACGGAGGATGATGCGTTGTATCCGGAGGTTGGTGGGGTGGTGTGTGAGAATGAGGGGGATCCTCTTGGGGCAGTTGTGGCGGGGGCGGGGTGTGAGGGATGTGTTGCGGGAAATGCGGGAGACGCGGTCAAGGGCATTCTCGATCACTGTGGGGGGAAAGTTGCGGTCCTTGAAGAACTTGGACATCTGGGATGTGCGGGAGTGAATAAGAGGAGGAGGAGGATGAATACCACTGTGACTAATGTGAGGAAAAGGATAAGAGGGCCAGCATGATCTGCCAGGTGGGATGACAGGAGGAACTTTGACATGATTTGAGGGCTTTGTGATCACACAAAACTGGAGAAAATGGGAGAAGAGTGACTGATAAACTGAAGAATGAAGAAAGATGTGACATTGACTTTAGAAACTTGATGGACAAGAGAAATAGTAGGCAGTATTGACCTCTTCATCTCAGGAATAGAGGGAGTGTAATGAAGGTTTGCCAGGCTTGTTCTAGGATGGCAGATCTGTCCTTTGAAGAGAAATTGGGCAAGTTGGGTCTGTATTCTCAAGAGTTTTGAAAATGTGGGGTGATCTCATTGAAACCTACAAAATAATTATTAGGATAGAAAGGGCAGATGAAGGCAAGATGTTTCTCCTGGTTAGAAATCTGGAACTGGGGTTTTCAAAAAAGGTGAGAATTTCTTTTAACTCTTGCGGTAGTCAGTCTTCAGAATTTTCTGCCTCAGAGGTCTTCTCTTTTTCTGTTTTATCCCCATCAGCTAACCGTGAGTTCTCTTGTTTTTAACAACTAACGACCACCTATAAATATTAGATATTTAAACAGCAAAACTTATTAAGAGCAATGCAAACCATCCAAGGTGATAGAGAAGTAGGGAGAACAGGAGGGCTGCTAGCTCTGCTTTTTTTTTTCAATATTTTGTATCAACCTGTTCAGTTATGTTATTTCTACACCTTTGGATCAGGTGGAACTTCAACCCAGGCCTCCTTACTCAAGGGTAGGGACTCTGCCGTTGCACTTCTGGACCTGCTTAATGGGCTATTACCAACTAACCTATTCAGAGATGCTCTTTTGTCTGGAGCTTTTTTATTAAACTCAGAACAAATTCTTTCACCTTTTGTTTTTGGTGAGGGAGAGACAAATTGGCAAAAAAGTGTCCACTAGTATAATGATAGTAAAAGAAATTAAAGCAATCGTAGACATAAAAATGTAAAGCCTGCTTGCTGGAAATTTGAAGTAAATTAGGAATGCTAGTAATACACAGGGTCTGTCTGCAGGTACAAAAAGATGAAGATGATTGATAATTTTGAATAGAAATGTCAGAATAACTAGTGAGTATATGGCCTCAGCTTATCATTTCCCTTTATAACTCTTCTCTAGTGTTTGTAGCATTTCCAAGTGTTCCAGAAGGCTATTAAACAAGAGAATGAAGATTGGAACAAAAATAATTTAAAAATAAAATGAATACTCGCTGACTGTTGAAGCCCATCCAGTGGCATTGGTCACTGTGACTACCCTTGAGTTATTCAGAAAAATAATGAGGATTGTCTGGGAATATTGTACCTCATTTATAATTTTTGTGCAAGATTCTGCATGTTTTTCATTTAATTATAGAATCCCAACATTTTAGCAGTAGTAATTCTGTGGAAATGTTTGTTTTGTTTTAATCAGTGAAGTACAGTTGAGTTGCAAGTTGCACATTTAACTAAACAGTAGTTGCATTTTTCAATTTGTATTAAACCAAAGAGCCATACCCGTTCAATTCTTTGTGACTGAATGTTCTGCCATAACACATGAGCACAAGCTGTCTTACTTCCATTTCTTTGGTCCTTGGATTTCTGTTGCCTCATTGAAAGAATTTGGTCTATTTTGCCTCTGTTTTTGCTATTTATGTAATTGACCTACCTACAAAGAGCATTTTCAAAAGTTATTAGGTAGGATGAAGGACTGGTAACTGCCTCCAGTAACAGTAACTGCCAACAACACTGGATCGGGGCAGGCTAGTGGAAAATAAATGTATTGTGGGGGTTCAGGATAGTGCTCAGCTCCCAGAATCTTTTCTTGTTGTTTATTTGCCAGATTTGGACTTCATTGCCAATTCCTAGTTGCCTTAGTGTTGGCGAGCACTGATGCCCTGTGCTGAAGGTACTTCCTATGCTATGGTAAGAAATTCCAGGATTTTGACCCAATGGTTATAAAGTGTCCCATCAGTTTCCAAGTCAGGAAATTGCATGACTTGTTGGGGAGCTTGCAGGTATTTGTCTTTCCATGAGCTTACTGCTTTGTTTTTCTATTTGGTATAGTTTGTGGGTTCAGAAGATGCTTTTGAGGAAATCTTGATCAGTTGTTACATTGTGTGTGTGTTCATAATGCAGTGACTCTACTCTGTCAGCAGAGTGAGTTAATGTTGAGGTGGTGTGCAAATTAAGTGCTTTGTCCTCGTCAGTGTTGAGCATCTTGACGGTTGTTGGAATTGCATTTGTCCAGTTAGAGTAAAATATTTCATCTCACTCTTTTGCCCTGTAGATTCTGAAGGATTCTGGAGTAACGAGGAGGTTAGTTGCTTGCCACAAAATGTTGAATCTCTGATTTTCTCTTTTATCCCAATATTTATTTGGCAAATCCAGTTTTGTTTCTAGACCAGTGTAAAGAATGTTGGTGGGGGACTTTTATGTTAGTAAATGCTATTTTGTTTAAAAGGGAAGTCTTCGGATTGTCTTGGTACAGATGATTATTGCCTGGCATAAGCGCCAAGTAACATTTGAACTACATGTCAACTCAGCCATTTTTTTTGCACATCCAAACAGTGGAGTTTCTTCCTTGAATTCCATGACTTCAGTTTGACCAGGACTTTTTGGTGCAACACATGGTCAGATAAGAGGTCACCATCTTGGGATATTTGGTAGACCTTTTGGACGTAGATGAAGAGAACTTTCTTTACTCGGTGCTGGAGAATCTGTAGCATTCTGCACAGAAGCTGTCAAATACAAGAGGCAATGGAGAATGTGCCCATAAATGTTGCTCATTCAGTTGCTCAGTAGTGTTTTTTGTCTGTAATTTGACTGAATTTAATGGATTGAAGACTGGTGTCTGTAATGTTAGAAATCTGAGGAGGGTGGGATTGAACATTCAGTTGGTACTTCTGGTGTGCTGGGTTTTTCCACAATTTGAGAATGAAGATATTAAGTGGCACAGTTTTGCACAGGAGGAAATATACCTCAACAGTTTTGCGTTGCATTTTGAGGGAGGCTAGCATATTTACAGTGTTTTGACTTAAAATGAATATGCCTGTGGATACAATCTGAGAATTTGCTCATATCATCCACATAATAGATATGTTTGAACTTCTGGTTTGCACCAAAAGCAGCAGTTATTTTGCTGTACTCATTGTAAAAACATCCAAACCTTTTTGTTACCAGTAGTACCAAATGCAAATTTTGTGTTACCATTCATGACTATGGTCATGCACTTTCTAGGAGAATTGAAGAGTATTGTTTTTCTTCTTAGCAAGATGACATCCTTAAAAGAAGATGTGAGACGAAGTGCCATGTTGTGTATCCTTACAGTCCCTGCCACCATGACCAGCCATGATCTTATGAGATTTGTTGCACCATTTGATGATTCAATTGAACACATGAAAATAATAAGGGATTCAACCCCAAACCAATATATGGTTCTTGTCAAATTCTGTTCACAGGTAAGATGTACTATTTGTTTCATTCTGGTCAGATTTGTCAATTTAGTTTTGTAGAAGTATTAAATATAATGTTACTTTTGCGAGTGCAGCCTTTTTAACTCACTTTATCCATTTTTCAGGCGGAAGCAGACAGCTTTTATACTGCCTGTAATGGTCGGCAATTTAATTCAATTGAGGATGACGTTTGCCAGCTGGTATATGTGGAAAGGGCTGAGGTCATCAAATCTGAGGATGTAGGTATTGTGCCATATTCATTAATAATCTGCATTTTAATATATTGAAATATTGTGACAAAGTGGTGGCAGCGGATCCCTAATCAGAATTCCTAACGCAGTTTGTTCTGCCATTTAGTTTGCCTGGCTTGTGATCTTAGATATGTTTTGCTTATAAACAGGTAACTGACCTTTCATTCTTTCTCACTTTAATGAAAGAAGATTAAAGAAAGAACATAAAACTTCCCTGAGAACTCCCCGATGAAACAACCAAAGCAACTTTGGAAATGTCTGTCTTTGACTACCTTCATCTTCCATACGTTGATAGAAGGACAAGCTTGATGTTTGAAAGTCTTAATAATGGAGATAGAGGACGAGTAATAGCTTTTTCTAAGCTTCCATCATATGTACCTACTTAACTGACTTCTCATTATGTTCTTAATAGGGCTGTAGCAATTTCAAACCAATTCTGTATCTCTTGTTGTGACTGTAAAAGCCTAACTTTGTTTTTTTTTTGTGTGTTGATTTTATATTTTCTCTCTTTTAGGGAGCCAGTCTTCCTGTAATGGGTGTAACTGAGTTACCACCATGCATTGTGTGCCTTGAAAGAATGGATGAGTCTGTAAATGGTGTTCTCACAATTCTCTGTAATCATAGCTTTCATAGTCATTGCTTGCAACACTGGGAGGATACAACGTAAGTTGCTTGGAATTTGAACTTGGAATTTGAAAATGCAGATGGCTATTTAATAAATTCTACACTTAGCAACTCCACTTGTCTGCATAATTGCTGTATGGTGTATTTGATTTCAAATGTGGAGTAAAATATTCTGTTAAAGATGCTATGTTGTATGCTTTCAGATTTCTACACTGCAAAACTCTTTCATAGCACAAAATTATTTCTGTGAACTAGCTTGGCAATAACAGTGCTTAAAACCTGACAGTTGATGGTTTGGCTTGACGAAGGAAAAGCTCTTTGAGCATGTAGCCGCACCATCTTTTTCAGCATTGAGTACATCATGGACATGTCGCGTGTACTTTATATAGGGAGTTTTCAGATATACATGGATATGTCATCTGGAAGTTTTCAGTAGATGAGAAAATGAATTGTGTGATATGTGAGACCAGTTATAAAAGAATGGATGACATGTTACTGATGGTGTACTATATTAGTACAGAATTAAACTAATAATAGTAAAGTAATTCTTATTTCTAGAACTTGCTCAACAAGCCCTCATTTAATTTATCTCACACCACAAAGTGCACAACAATGCTTATTTAAGCATCTTTATAGTATAGTCTATCCTGGCCTGTTCATTCAAACTCAGTCAGCAATTCTGTGTTAGCAGAATTAGTGCAATTGTTAGCTTGCTTTGTTGTGACATTACAGGGTTAGAAAATGTAAAACACAAAAGCACGTTAACAGAAAGCGTACTAGGTGAAATCAGATAGCTCTCGACTGGAGTAGCTCCAAATTGGGCTAATTTTGGAAACTTGATATTTTAGCTTACTGTGTCACATAGTTCTCTCTGTGCCTTTTGTTTGTTTAAGATAAATAAATTCCACCCCATGACTTTGTATCTTGATTTGAAACTCACTTCTAGTGATTAGGCTTTACCATAGAGATCATGGCATTTGTGGTTATGTGAGTATTTCAGAAATCAGAATAATGTACTAATTTATTTCTGCATTTGGCCTCATGGTCTGTATGGAGGTTTCAGAAATGCAAAGGAAAACAACATTTCTGCAACTTTCATTTTTAAAAAAAAAGTTGGTTTACCTAATTTGATCAATAACCTCAGAATTTTACTTTTCCATAGGTGCCCAGTTTGCAGGTACTGCCAGACCCCAGAACCAGTTGAAGAAAACAAATGTTTTGAGTGTGGAGTTCAGGAGGTAAGCAAGACCAATAAATAAAATGTTTAAAGCATCTCGGGTGCTAATTCTTTCCTTTTTTATAAAAAAAAGCGCAATGCATGACGTGCTGAATATTGTTTGGACTACACACGTTATTATATTATCCACTTCTGGCATTGGTGTCTCATTCAAACCTTTGTGGGTCATATTATGGCTTGGGCAGAGAAAATTGTGGTCTGACTCAGTAATGCGTCTTGGTCATATTCCGAGTGGCGAAGCTCTCGCTGTATCAATTCTTCATGATAGTCACATTGAGACCTCGTAAATGAGATTACTCCTTTCAGCTCAAGTTATAGTCTGCCATGTGGTGGGCATAGTCTGCCATGCGGTGGGCGTTGGCCATGTGCCATAAAACAATGAATTGAGACTAGCAAGACTCATTTTACATAGTATGATGAGGAAAGCAAACTTTCATCCTAAGGTTATTTTCATTTACTTTCTGGAGAATTTATATTGTTTATAGTGAATTCAAACCCAAGTTTCAGAGGTCATAGGACTGCATGCCTCACTCTTACCTTATTGTGCACTAGTCCTGTATTGCTTGTACATGTAAACTGTTCTATAGTGTTTACTGATTTTCAATTGTTAGTTTGCTTTTTTTATTACTGACTTCTTTAACAATGCTGTTCAAGTGTCACCATCACAAAGAAAAAGCTTTGTAGTTCAGATTGTTCTGTCGTATGCGTGTGTGATAACAAGATTAATTTGTTTTTAATACACACATGTTAGAGAGAACAAGTTTAAGTAGTAAGTTAGAGAAGCCTTGTCAAGAGCTCTGAATTTAAGATATTCAGCCTTGTAAAGCTACATTTGTTCATGCTGTTAGCTACCATACTGGTCATTTTTACCCTTAAAATGATGCTTTAAATAATTCTAACCTTTTTTATTTAACTGCTGTAAAAGTTAGAAAGTACATTGCAATGAAAACAAAAATGTTGGAAATAGTGAACAAATATGGCAGCATCTGTACAGACAGTTAACTTTTCAAACCTGTGATCTTGCGTTAGAACATAAGCCCTGAAACGTTGACTCAACTTCTCTCCACAGAGGCTGCCGTAGCTTGCTGAGTATTTTCAACATCCGCAGTACTGTACTTTTTGATTAATGTTCGTTACAATGTTTGCTATTTATTTGGCAGTTGAACCTTTCATTTGAACTGATTCAATAGAGAGAACATTTTATTTAGTAATTCAAATTTCCCTCTGCAGATGATGGATTGCAAGACAGCATTGGCTCTCAATTCACTTTCATCTGATATTAGTTTATAGATAAGCATTTTGGCTGGTAGGGAGAAAGAATGGAATGCACGCATGTAATTTTCTGCTCACCTAAGAGACAAACAAATGAGAGAAATGAAGTAACAAATTGAATCCAACAGATATAAAATTAAGAACGAGAAAGCAAATGAGGCACAGTGAGTAAGAAAGAAAGGGTAAAATAAACAAAACTAGGAAAATTTCAATTGGACCCATTAATCTGTGTGCAGTAGAATGGACATTCAACCAGAAAACATTGACTATTGCTCGTGTTCTCCAATACATAACACTGTCTTTAAAAAGATGACCATATGGTGTACTCAAAAATCCCATCATTTACTCTATAAGGATTCTCTCATTAATCCAAGATAGTAAGTCTGTGTTACTGCTAATACTGCAGAGAATACATCAGATAAATCTAAGGATATTTATGCTTTTTTTAAATCTTCATCTCACACAGAACCTGTGGATTTGTTTGATATGTGGACACATTGGATGTGGTCGATATGTCAGTCGTCATGCATATAAACACTTTGAAGAAACACAACATACGTATGCCATGCAGCTCACTAATCACAGAGTTTGGGACTATGCAGGAGGTAACTATTGCTAGAAGTGGCTCTTTTACTACAAGCATACAGTTTTGTAACCAGTGGTCCATATTACATATAGCCCTATTCGAAATTAAGATAACTTTTGGTTCTTTAACTAAATAAGGCCTGTTGTAAACCAATGCAATTATTAATGCTTAGTACTCTAGCATTAATCGTCCTGATTTGTTTCTGGCTATGAATTCAAACCAGGTAGCTGTAGATATTTGAAAAAAATAGTCTTTGAGTTAAATTACATTAACTTTCAAATAAACAATTAATTCTGACCATTACAACATTGGTGTTAAAAACTTTGAATATCTTCATTTTTCATGAATACAGTGATCATATTGTCTTTTGATATTGTGTTTTCTTTCATGTTCTTTGATTATTGACAATTGCTAAAATTTATTTTGTTATACAAGTCCAGTGATTCAATTTGAATTTGATAAATTTTTAAAACAAAATTGCTGAGAAATAAAATACAAAATGAGCAGAGACTAAGAGTTTCTGAAGAAGGGTCTAGGCTTGAAACATCATCCTTCCTGTTCCTTGGCCTGCTGTGTTCATCCAGCTCTACACCTTGTCTTCTCAGCATCTGCGGTTCCTACTATCTCAGAGACTAAGTGATATTTTTCAAGTATTATTGACAATATTGACAAGGTATTGATAATATTAATGTCCTTCCAAGTGTGTTAAGCCAGTAACACTCCTGACTCACCAAGCACATCCCAAAATGAGGAGTTTCAAAAGAAAAGATTAAGTGGAACCAATGGTATCATCCCTAATACTTATGAAAATACTTCATCTGGTCTCTTTTTGGGAATGGCAAGTACCTCGGTCAATTTAAGTATGCGAAAGCTAATCTTTGCCTCTCAAGTTGCTGGTTTAATTAGCTGGTTTCTTTGGAAAGCCAATTTTTAAAAAAGACTTAAATATTTTTGGTTATGGGTTTCTTCTGAATATAAAATGATTTTTGGGTATGTGAGGTGCTCTTAAATTAGAATGTTGCCACATTTAGTTGATTTTTTGATGTACAGCAAAACTGGTCATGAAAGAATGCAAATTTCTGGTATTAAAATGGTAACAACTGACAATGTATTTTATATTTGTTGAATGAGTGCATTTGGCCAAAATGTTTACTATGTTGAAGTTGTATTTTGGTTTTTGTAGATAACTATGTTCATCGTTTGGTGGCCAGTAAAACGGATGGAAAGATTGTCCAGTATGAGTGCGAGGGTGACACTTGTCAAGATGAAAAGATTGATGCTCTTCAATTAGAAGTGAGTGAACCTTTCCAAATACTTGCTCATGACTGATTTCGTTTCCTTATCTTTTCTCAAAACATCCTTCCACCTTCAAAGCTCTCACCCAAGATAGAGTTCCCTAATGTGTTGTTTACCCAGGCTCTGATTGTGGAATATCCTGACTGTGCACTTCTACATAACTTTTTTGGTCTCATGGAAAGCATACCTACTTTTCTTAACATTCAGATACTGCTGTCCTTGCCTACACCCAGAGTAAAATGAGGTGCGACGTGGTGAAGCTATTTTTGGTCACGCTGCAATGCCACTGAAATTTATTTAGATGTGAAATTTTTTTTCCTGCACCAAAGTATTTGTTTATTTAAGTGACATGTGCTGAAACCTCATACCTACAGATTTGTTCCTGTGGGCTATTTATTACTGTTTGAGTGAACATTGCCTATTGGTAACTGAACCACCAGATGCACCAGTTTGTGAATTCTTTTATGGTTTGGTGTATGCACATTGTTAATAAACTGATGTTGCATGGTGTTTCACGTTGAGTATGCTTTGTTTCGGCCCATCCACCTCCCCCAGTGCAAGAAAATTGAATAAAATGCAAAAACGAAATAGCTTCCTTTGAAGTTTAACTCATTTATGGAACTAAATAGCTGCTCCGCTTGTTAATAACTTGGATCTTGCGCGCCATTGTAAATGTTGCAGTTTTGCTGCTACTGAGAAGTTTTGGAAATTCCCAGTTTTGATAAAGCCAATACAAGTGACCTCTCTTTTCTTCCCTGACACTGATTGTGATAGCATTGAAAGTTAAGGCAGGATGAGCAAAGATGTTAGTTGCCAGTAATCTGTTCCGCTGAGATTCTCCTGCTGTCATGTTCTGGCATGCAGTAATTTCTCTCGAGTGAACTGGCTTCTCTCGAGCTTGTAAAAGACTCAGGCCAAATGAACTGCGCGTTAAACAATCAGTATGAAGTTTGTTTTGAGCTAACATGCTGTTGCATGTATGTAAGCAGCCCAGCTGAAATATAGAGCTGTCTGTGTCAAATCTTGAATGTAACAAGGAATGCTTTTGACTAGATTCATTTCATTAGTTAATATTAATCAGTGCCTGTTTTTGGATATTGGAAAGCAGAACTGCTTTCGTGAAATAAGTAATACACTTGGGAAAAGTTTAATTCGTCTTCATAAATCAATGTAGATACCTGTCCAAAATCCGTTATAAACTGATCAAGATGAACCATCAAATGTCAAAGTCTTCTCAAAGAAAATTTTCATGAATGTATCAGTGGAGGCAATGGCCTGGTGGTATTATCACTGAATTGTTAATCCAGATAATGTTTGGGAACCTGGATTTGAATCCCACCATGGCAGATGGTGGAATTTGAATTCAATAAATGTCTGGATTAAAAGTCTAATGATGACCATTGTCAATTGTCAGAAAAACCCATTTTGTTCACTCACATCCTTTTGAGAAGGAAACTACCATCTTTACCTACCTGTGACAGCAATGTGGTTGACTCTTCATTACATGAACCAATTTTAAAAATATGATCTTCACCAGTTTTGTCAGTAAATGATGGACTATACAGATACATTTAAAATAAAGATGTTTTTCAAATCCTGCTTTGGATATGATCTTACTGAGTGAGTGAGCTGGAACACCAGATACCAAGGACTGAGTAATAAGGCCGTGAGCATTTGGAGGGGGAAGAGGGTAATGTCCTAGATAACGTGGGAATAAATACCTGAAGTAAGTGTGAGTTTTTCTCGTTTCCTACTGTTAATCCCATTTCCTCTGAAATGGGTATCTTTTGTTCCAGTATGAGATAGCAAAGCAACAGTTGGAACCTTGCTTTAATAATGTTCATGCAAGACCCTTAACTATTGAATGCTGAAGTAGTATTGGAGGAAGGCAGAGGCCCTCACATTTGAGCCAAATCTTGGACTTATTTTCATCAATAGGTACAAAGTTTACTAAATAGTGTTGGATAACAAAGTGTGAAGCTGGATGAACACAGCAGGCCAAGCAGCATCTCAGGAGCACAAAAGTTGACGTTGGAGGCAGGATTTGTGATATTTCCTAAATCTCCTTAGTCATTGAGGCCAACTTCAGCACACAAAAGTACAATTTTTGATTATCGGTTGTTTCTGTTCAGGCCATTGATGAAATTTGGCAGTTTACCAGTTTGTACAATTTAGTTTCATGCATTTCTTGATTCATCGTGAGAACTGATTCTAAATATTGTATCTAATAGAGAATTTGGAAACAGTTATGTCTTGTACATAAATGCTAGAGTACATAAGGGAAAAGCAATAAATTGCATTAGTTCTTTTTATAAAGTAAAATTATGATTCAAAAGTAAATTCTTGTGGGCTGGAATTTAATCTAACAAATTGGAATTCCATTGTGCTGTACCAGAGACTGAAAAAAGATTAATATCTGTGCTCCTGTTTTCTACTGCTAACATCCCAATCCTTAGTAAGAACATTTGGGTTGAAGTCCACTCTAGGAGCTCAAAAATCAAGGTCTGCACGCCAGAATAATATAAAGGAAGTACTGCATTATTGGAAATGCTATGTTTATCCCACAATCAAAATCACCCTGGCAAACCAAGGCATGCAAATAACAAGCGGGACCGGACACCAATGCTTCACTGGAGGCGCACTGATGATGTTACCTAGTAGGGTGACGGTACGTTTGCAATCATATACACCAGCTCGGCAAGAAGTCTGCAACCTCATTCACAACCCGAGTTACAAAGCTTCTCAAAAACTTTAAAACACCTTCAAACTGGCCCCCAGTTGGGAGACAAATGCCATCCGTTTGACGGTGACCTGCAAAAAACTATACTTCCCGCACGAATGCCTCAGAAAACAGGTGTGACCACAAAGCCTGAAATATAAACCACCTATCAACAGTTCACAGGCATGGAGAACAGCTGCACAGAACAGCCGCAGAATGATAAGGATGCCCACAACCGCCCCCACAAATATGAGCAGGAAATTGCACGCCAAAAAACCCAACCAACCAAGAATGGACAACCACAGTGGAACAAACCATCATCATACAACAACAGAGGACCAGAAAAAAGAAAAGAATAGTCCTACAAGACAAACTATCCAAACTCATTCACGACAATGACATGGACAACAGGGAAACATGGATCAAGAACATCTTAGACTGACCACTTACAGATACTGAGAACACCGTCGTAGTATGCAGAATGAACTATAACTACAGAGACGTTAAAAAACAACTGAATTTTTGGCTGCGCGGGAATCGACACTGAAGAGCAACGGAGTCACCGAAGAAATACAACGGACCATCAGACAGACGATTGTCCCAACACTAAGCAAGAAAGGTAAGTGGAACACATTCAACACAAGAGAAGAAAGCGCTGGAAAGACTCAGGAAAGACAGAAACATCGTAATCCTACTGGTGGACAAAGGACGCATGACAATAATCCTTAACAGGGATCCAGTACACCCTGCTCCTATGAACTCGCTGAGGTACACAAGCCAGGATCCCCCCTCAGAACCACCGTGTCACTACCAAGCATACCAACATATAGACTAGCCAAAGAACTACAACGGAAATTGAAATACTTAGTTGGCAACACTTCCCACTCGTCCCAAGAATTCCTTAAAGTTATCAAAGACACCAGAATAGAAGAGGATGAGATAATGGTATCCTTCGACGTAACAGCATTATTTACTTCCATTAACATCTGCCTAGGCAAAGACAAAGTTGTCACGCCGCTGGACAAATCTGGAAGATAGGCACTCCATGACACCAAAAGCATCAACAACGACAGCACCCTGAAACTACTGGATCTGTGCCTCGCTTTACCTTCAACAGCCATATATTTAAACAAATCAACAGAACATTAATGGGATTCCCAATATCAGGACTCTTAGCAGAAGTGGTAATGCAAAGATAAGAATGGATAGTGCTCCCCACTATCCAACTCAAACTCCGAGTCCGCTATGTAGATGACACCTTCGTGATTATCAAACGCACGACTAGAAGAAACTCACTGACACAAACAACATCCTCACCAGAATAAAAGTCACAAAAGAAGAAGACAACAATAAGTGACTACCCTTCCTCGACATAATGGGGGAAAGCAAGAACAACAGGAAACTCCAGATTAGCGTACGCAGAAAGACCATACAAACAGACGAGATAATTAATTACACCAATAACCACCCCAACACTCATAAACAGGAGACTATTCAAATGGGCCACAACACGCTGCAGCAACCCGGAATTGCACAAAGCAGAACAGGTGACCTTGTACAGAGTTTTTAAAAGGAATGGATACCCAAAAAGCACAACCCACCTTTACCTCTGCAACAGTCATCCTACCGTACATCAGGGACATATCAAAGATGACCACAACACTACTCAGACTTCTTGGTATCGGTGTAGCCTACAAACCAACAAACACCCTGCGACAGTTACTGAAGAACGTAAAGTACTCCATACCCGCAACCAAGAAGACTTATGTAACATACAAAATACTGTGCAAGGACTGTCGGAAACATTATGTAGATCAAACTGGAAGAAAATTGGCAGTAAGGATACACAAACACCAACTAGCCACCCAGAGACACTATCAATTCTCACTGTTCTCATACACAGACAAAGAAGGACACAAATTTGACTGGGACACAACGCATTCATAATAGCACAAGTCAAACAGAGACAAGCCAGGGAATTCCAAGAGGCCTGGCGTTCCAACCGGAACTCTGTTAACAAATACACTCAACTAGTCAGATGTACAAATCACTGAAGAACAAAACCAGAAGTAATACCAACCACCCTAGCAAACTGAGGCGTATAAATAACAAGTGGGGAGGAACACCAACATTTCACCTGAGGCACACTGACAATGTTATCTAGCAGGGTGACAAAACATTTGTAGCCAAACCCACCGACCCGGTGAGCAAGTCTGCAGCCTCAATCACTAAAGTATGTTTTTTGTTTATTGTTACATTGCTGTTTGTGAGAGCTTCCTGTGTACAAACTGATTGTGGCATTTCCTTAGTTACAGTAATGACTTTAAAAGTATTTCACTGGCACTGAAGACACATTTGTGATGTCCACTGTTCATGCAAGGCATTGTACAAATGAGCCTTTTTTCAGTAATAAGAGGTGCTTTGTGTTAGCTAGTCAAATTCCAGCTTATTCTGGGACTTGCAACCTTGAATCTAAAATAATAATGGCTACTTGCCAATATTTCTCAGCAACGGAAATATCCCAAAATAGAAATGTAAATCAAAATAGTGTTTATACTTATCAAACGGATGGGTGCTTTTTTTGGTACGGGACTTAAGATTTTCACAGAAAAACCTGTTCAAATTTATCCAGCCGTGCATCTCAAACATGTTTCATGTTCTGTGTGAACCTTTTAATGAAAATGATTTAATAGATTTTATAAACCTTTTCATGACAGTATTCATACCTCCTGACGAGTCAGCTAGAATCTCAACGCATCTACTGGGAAAACAAAATAGTACATTTGGAGAAGGATGCAGCAGAGGAGGTAAGTTCATTTTGTTAATGATTCCTTTTCACTCTTGCCATTCTTGTTCTAGAAAGTGGGAGAACATAATCTGTTCTTTCTAATATTGTACAGATTCTGGAATGATTCCTGGGGTTTGGATGCTCACAAATGTCACCTACTCTTTAAGAAGTAATTGGAAGCAAAAACTGGGAACTATAGATTTATTGGCATTACTGTAGTAGTAGTAGTAGTAAGTGTTGCTGGCTGGGCCAGCATTTATTGCCCAACCCTAATAGTCATAGGGTAGTTAAGAATCAAACACATTGCTGGGGTCTGGAGTCTCAAGAAGGATAGAGCAGGTAAGGATGACAGATTTCTTTTCCAACGTGACATTAGTGAACCAGATGCTTTTTATGGTGATTCAGAATGGTTACTTGGTCACCATTAGGCCAACCCTCTCTTGCAGATTTTATTGAATTCACATTTCACCGTCTTCATGGTTCGATTCAAATCCATGTCCCAAAGCACTAGGCTGAGGTTCTGGATTCCAGTAACATTACCACTATGTCGCTGTCTCCTCTAAAGCTAGAAAGTATTATAAAAGATAGGAGAAATAGGCTGGTTGGTAATCATCTAATTAGGCATTGCTAGCATAAATTTGCAAATACGAAATTATGCTTGATGAATTTGTTGGAGATTTTCAAGATGTTCCTAACCAAATTTATAAACCAGATGGGATGGACGTCACATGCTTAGACTTTCAAAAGTCTTTTGATAAAGCCCCACACAGGAGGCTGGTTAGAAATGTTCAAGCATATGGGATAGAAGGTAATTTCCTGGCATTGATTAAATTGGGTAAGAGAAGAAAATAGTGCAAGAATAAACAGGTCATTCTAACATTGGCAGCATTAGTGGGCTACCACAGGGATCATACTTGGGCTCCCTCTGTTCAACAATCTATAATTGACGATTTGAAGATGAGGACCATATTTCTACATTTGTGAATGATACAAAGTGAAGTGGGAATATTTGCTGTGAGGAAGATGTAAAGTTGTGGCTTCAGGAGGATTTGGATAGACTTCGTGAATGGGAATATAATGTGTGGGAGAAACAGATGTGCAGAGTAATTCTTAAATAATAAGAGATTGGAAAATGTAGGTGTACGAAAGGACCGAAGTGTCCTTGTTGATAAATCACTGAACACTCGTGTCGGCGCAAGCTATTCGCGAGGCTAATGAAATGTTGGCCTTTAATGCAACAGATGTTGAATACTGGAATAGTGAAATTGGGCTCCAATTCTATTAAATTCGGTTATACCGCATCTGGAGCACTGTGTAGCTTTAGTTTCCTTGTCGTAGGAAAGATATTATAGATGCTGGTAAGATGTTTTCATTGGGAGGTGTTCTAAAGTCACGGAGCGTTATTTTTTTAAAAAAGGGATGGCAATTCAGTCTGAGACGAAGAGAAGTTCTTTTAAATCAAGAGTTGTGAACCTTTTGGAATTTTCTACCACAGAAGGCTGCGGAAGGACAGTCTTTCAATATGCTTACGGTGGAGATTAATGGTGATTACCCGTGACATAGAGGGTTATTGTGGTTGTGTCAATAAAAGCATCAAAGTGTTTGATCAGGCATGACCATATTGAATGGTGGGGTGGAGTCAATAGTCTGAATGACCTATTTCTTTTCCAATGCTCGTGTTCTTGATAGCAGAAATGTACGCAGACACACATGTAAATATACAGTGTACACATGTTTCAAAAATGTCATTGGTATGCTAATTTAATCTCTGGTGGATTTGGGATGTAGAAATGAGGGTATTGGGGGAAATCTTTGCTTTTCTGGATAGTATTGTGGAATCTTTTAACACAACCTGAATGAGATGAGGTTAAATGCTTCATCAAAATATGGATACGCTCAACAGGCCAGGCAGCATCTTTGGAAAGACAATTCAAATTTATTGTTTTTGAGCCAATGGCCTTTCACCAGTGGATGGTGATTTGGTTAGTTGCTTTCCCATCCATTGCTTGACTTGTGATCTGCTTATCCCACTGATTCCAGCACAGTCACTTGCACATATCTATTCCTTATGCCATGGCCAAGTCTTTCTTGGCCAACCTGTTTGCCGAGCTACTTAGCCTGAGTGCTTAGAGATTCATCTACCCATAATGATTCCAGATCATCCAAATGTTTTTTTTGATCCTACATTTCCAGTCTAAGTGATTCTAAGAAGAAAACAAAATTAATGAATATGGAGGAGAAACAGTTCAGTTTCAGGCCATTGAGTTTTCAATAGATTCAGAGTCAGTCTGCTTGTTCACTTATATAAATTAAGTTCTTGTCGGCACCAAACCAGAGTGGTTTCTTCTCTAATGAGGTATGAAAGAGGAGCATGAGAGATGATGGTGAAAATTTTAATGGGAATGAGAAATAAAGAAGGAGGTGACAGGTGAATCAGCAGAATGAGAAATGTAGGATTTGACAGTTAACCAATATGGACAATAAATTAGAAGGAGAATCATGAGAGCTGGAAGTAAAAAAGCATTAAAGCACGTTTCCTGCTAATGAATGTTTTTTGCTCTATGCAAGGGAAGAGGAGGGTTGACCTGACTCAAGTCTTGAAGGGTTTGATGTGGAAGCTGTACAGATGACACAGACTTCATGTTAATCAGATTCTCACTGATGTCCTCATTTATGGTAATAGATTAGCAGTCGGAGTGACTTGTACTAATAGTCAGCGGAGGGTAATTACAGAGAGAAAAAATGTACTTAACGTAGAAAAGATTACAGTTTATGTGCAGACGCTGACAATACAGCAGGAAAGTATACAGGAATACAGTGATATCAATGGTTTGACAAAAAAAATGGCAAATAAGTAAACTTTGTGTGGGATTTGGGGAAACATAGACATGAATGTTCTCTTATATTCTGATTCTTTAAAGTAAAATGGAGTATCTAGATAGACCAGCCACATATCGTGGGCATTATAAAGACCTGGTTCAGCGATGACATTAGGTAAACATTCTGGGATATGGATTGCTTTGTAACTACAAATCTGTCAATGGTTGTTGCGTTGGAGGTGCTATAGATTTTGAGGGAAAGGACTTGATTATAATACATGAGTTTACTGGATGCAAATGTAAACAAGATAACAAAGCAGTGAGTGGGGTTGGGAAATGTGATGCTATGAACAATTTCTGTAGGTCATTGCTTCAGGAGAAGGTTAGTCATTCATGGGAGATGTGGCAGATGCAATTGCAGTCTTTTAAAATAAAAATCTATAAAAGAAGAGGATTGGAGCGAAGACTCGATTTGCCACTTTTAGATTGTTACACAGTTGGTCAGTGGCCCCACATGGGAATGCCGTTATTGGAAATGATCTTGCAAATAATCAGAAGATATGGAACAGGTAAAATATCAGAACACCTTGACAACCGTGAGCACAATGTGGTAAAGGATCAAAAAGAAGAAGACAATAGAAACAGTTAATAAAGTCATAGAGCTGCACAACATGGAAACAGACGCATCCATGCCAACCAGATATCCTAAATTAATCTAGTTTTGTTTGCCAGCATTTGACCCATATCCCATTAAGCCCTTCCTATTTGGGGCGGCATGGTGGCTCAGTGGTTAGCACTCACAGTGCCAGCTTCGATTCCAGCCTTGGGTGACTGTCTGTGTGGAGTTTGCACATTCTCCCCGTGTATGCATGGGTTTCCTCCTACAATCTGAAGCTCTGCAGGTTAGGTGGATTGGCCATGCTAAATTGCTCGTAGCATTCAGGGGTGCGTGGGTTATAGGGGGATGGGTCTGAGTGGGATGCTTCAAGGGGTGGTGTGGACTTGTTGGGCCGAAGGGCCTGTTTCCACACTGTAGGGAATCTAATCTAATCTATTCATGTATCCTCCAGATGCCCTTTAAATGTTGTAATTGTACCAGCATCCTTCACTTTCTCTGGCAGCTCATTCCATACATGCACCACCTTCTGCGTGAAAAGGTTGCCCCTTAGGTCCCTTTTAAATCTTTCCCCTCTCACCTTAAACCTATGCAGCCTAGGTTTGGACTCCCCTACCTTGGAGAAAAGTCTTTGGCTATTCACCACTGTCCATGCCCCTCATTATTTTATAAACTTATATAAGGTCGCCCTTCAGCCTCTGACACTCGAAGTAAAATAGCCCCAGCCTATTCAGCCTTTTCCTATAGCTCAAGTCCTCCAACCCTTACAACACCCTTGTAAATATTTTCTGTACCCTTCCAAGTTTGCCAACAACTTTTCTATAGCAGGGAAACCAGAATTGAATGCAGTATTCCAAAAGTGGCCTAATCAATGTCATTGACACCCCAACCTTTATACGCAATGCACTGACCAATAAAGGCAAGTGTATCAAATGCCACCTTCACAATCCTGTCTACCTGCAATTCCACTTTCAAGAACTATGAACATGCACTCCAAGATCTCTTTATTTTGTCAGCACTTCCCAGGACCTTATTATGAAGTGCATACATTCTGCCCTGATTTGTCTTACCAAAACAGAGCACCTCACGTTTATCTAAATTAAACTCCATGTACCGATCCTCAGCCAATCTGATCAAAGTCCTGTTGTGCTTTGAGGAAACATTTGCTGTCTACTACACTAACAATTTTGGAGTCATCTGCAAAGTTACAAGCCTTGCTTTCTATGTTCACATCCAAATCGTTGATTTAAGTGTTGCACGGATTTTGAGGGGATGAAGAATCAGCTAAGGGAACTGAGCAATAGCATCCTTGGAAGAAAAGAACGTGGAAAAACGTAGGAGTAGGATATTCAGCCTCTCAAGCCTACTCTGCCATTCTAGACCACGGCTGATCATCCACCTCAATGCCTTCTTCCCATGTTATCACCGTATCATTTGATGTTATTACTGACTAGAAATCTGTCAACTAATGAGTTTTTACAATGTCTACAGTAGTGAATTCCAAAAATTCATTGTTGTATAATGTCTGAATATGCAGTAAACCTTTAGGAGACTGCTCATTACCATTTCATAGCATGTGACCTAATGGTATAAAGGCATCTGATTCTATTTTAACTGGTGCCACTGAAGCTAACATAAGTGTGCTACTGTTTGTAAGCTATAGACAGGTCTAGAAGTATCATGCCATGTCCAGATATAACCATTACTTGTTTAAAATAAAAGCAATTAAAGGCATCAGAATGAAATTAATATCAAGAGAAATTGATCTTAAGTGATTAAGTTACAGCTAGGTTTTAACAAACATAAAAATAAGGCAAAAGGCTCTTGTAGCAATGTGGTAGTATCCTTACCTCTGGTCCAGAAGGCTTGGTTCAAGTCCCCCTGCTCCAGAGATGTGTCATAACATCTAAACATGTTAGTTTAAAAATAAGGCAAAGGAGGTATAAGAAGCAATTCGGAGTTCACAATGAGGGTTGGATAGCATGGAAATAATAATATAATTTTTAAAGTCTTTCTATAAATATATTTGTAACACACAACTTTATTTAAAAATTCAGGGTGGTAAATTTCAAGGTCCCAAAGGTGGCATGTTATTTAAGGACCAAGTTATAATAGTGATGCTGGAAACGTGAGAGCTCAGTGCTGTCAGAATGGATGTCGAATTTCTAGGAATATGGGAAATATTAAGCAATTAGAAATTTCCAGTCGGGTATTTACTGATGGATGATGACACCAAGCTTAATGACTATAGGACAATAAGGAATTGTGTGTCAGTTAACTCCACAAAAGGGCATTGTGTCCTTTTATGCATTTCCTGGCACTTTAAGAAAACACTCCGACAGACATTCAAGATCAGAAAATAGCAAACATACTACTAGTTTATAAGAGAGGACATATGGATAGCCTACAGAATTACAATCAAATGAGCCTAGCAGATGGTTTGATGAAGATGATATGATTCATGTTAAGCATTTAGAAGACAAATAATTACTCTATGTTGATCATGCCAGTTCGTATCCAATCTTTCACTTTTAGCTCACTTACTTGGTGACTGTGTCTATATAAAAGAAAAAGTAGTCCAGAAAATGCTTCATTGGCCAGGCAGCATGTGTGGGGGAAAAAAAACTGAGTAAACATTTCAGTGCGATAGCCTTTCATCGATCTGAAGCATTAACAGTTTCTGTCAAGTGATAGGTTAGCTACTTTGCTGACTATTCCCAGCAGTGTCTGTTTTTATATCAAGTTTCCAGCATTCACAGTATTTTGCTTTTGTGCATGAAATTTACATTGTTATATGCAGGCAAAAATTTAACATGGTCTGGCAGTAAAAAAAGGTCAGAAGTTATGTGACACCAGGTTATAGTTCAATGGGTTTACTTGAAATTACAAGCTTTCGGAGTGCCGCTCCTTTGTCAGTTGAAGTGAAGAAAAAAAAACACAGCTGCAGAATTTATAAGCCAGAAATCAAAAGACTGTACAGATGGTGTGAGTAGGCTGTCCACTGGACAAAAAACAAGTCTCCGCAGGTGATCAAAAATGTTGGACTGTATGAGTACAATGTCACCAGCTGAATGGCAGATGAAGGAATAACCTCTGATCTGATTAATTGAGGAGATAATTGCAAAAAGTAAAAAGGTGTTGGAGACAAACCAAATGGCTGAAATAACATGATAGTTATAACAGTCTCATGCTGAGGGTTTAACCAAAGTAACAAGTAATCCAAAACTGTACAAACTAATTAAGGTATAGAGATCATAACAAGTTATCAAGGTGGTGGTGTCAAATCAGGACAATAAGGAAGATTTTACAAATACAGAACAGTGTGGTGGGGTTACATGTAGCGCATCATGAACTGAGGATCATGGTTGAGGCCTTCTTCATAGGTATGCAACTTGGCTATCAGTTTCTGCTCGGCGATTCTGCGTTGTGTATCTCAAAGGCCGCCTTGGAGGACACTTATCTGAAGATCATAGGCTGAACATCCTTGACCACTGAAGTGTTGCCTGACTGGCAGGGAACATTCCTGTCTGGTGATCTTTGTGGGGTGTCCATTCATCCGTTGTCGCCATTATACTATGCATCGGAGTATCTTACCTGCAGCATATGAGATAGACAACATTGGCCATGTCATGTAAGTATCAGCTGTGCATGCGGTGGGTCATGCTCCCATGTGTGATGGTAGTGCCCATGTCGATGATCTGGCACGTCTTGCAGAGGTTGTTGTTGCAGAGTTTTGTGGTGTTGTAGTCTATGTTGTCCTGAAAGCTGGGTAGTTTGCTGTGAACAACAGTCTGCTTCCTGCCCTCTGCTTGGCAGTTGTTTGAAGGCAGAAAGTGGAGGTGTAGGGATGATCTTGGAGAGATGTTTGTCATCATCAATGATATGTTGAAGACTATGAAGAACATGGTGTAGTTTCTTCGCTCTGAGGCAATGGAACAATGCCACCTACATGCACAAGAAGGACTGGAAACTGGGGAAACGTGGCATCACCACCAGCAGTATCCAAGCCTCCCCTGGAACCATGGTTGAAACTGGTACCACCACAGGGAAGTCCATCATCAACTTGTCTGACTACATCCTTCAAACAGATGAAATCAAAATTCTCAGCCAAGGGGTCAATTTCTGCCCCAATACCAACATGGACCCCACTGGTCTTGCAGCAGACACAGAGGAATTCATCAAGCAAAAGGAGGCTCTGGGAATCCTTCCACAGACGCCAAGATTTCAGCAGTGAACCCAATGAGACAACCAACAAAGTGGAACAGTCGATGGAGAGATCCGCAGTGCGGCGACCAAAGAAGAAAGCGTTGAATTGGACCTTTCCAGAAGGCCACTGCCCTAGGCTCGACATATATGCTGAAGCTGTCGGGAGATGCATTAATGCCAGATACATCAACCACACACAAGATAGCGCAGAATGTCACCCAAGCGCAACACAAAGTCATCTATGCTGTCAAGACCCACTGCAACATCATCATCAAACTAGCAGATAAAGGAAAAGCTATCTTCATACAGAATGGAATGGACTACTGCAAAAAGTGTCCTGACAGCTGAACAACCAGGAATGCTACAGACAACTACCTGCTGATCCGGCCAAAGAACACGTCTGTCATCTCAACAGACCAATCAAGATCTTTGATCCAGACTTTCAGAGTATCCTACCCACTCTCATCCTGCTTACTTCTCACTTACAAGACTTCTACTGCCTTTCAAATGTACACAAAGTCAACACACCTGGACTTCCCATCGTATCAGACAATGAGACCCTGTGTGAGAACTTCTCTGGCTATGTTGAAGGCACCTTGTGACAGAATTTATAGGCAGAGAGATCAACAGCAGACCAATCACAAGATCATACAACTGGTGTCAGTGAAGCGTTGAATAATAAGTCTCTGCATGTGACCAAGAGTGATAGATGATATGAGTCAAGTGTCAACTGCTGAATGACATGAGGGATGAACTATAATCTGATTAAATGAAGCTGAGAGGCAATTACAAAAATTAAAATATAAGAAGGTGCTGGAGACAAACTAAATGACTGGATTAACATGATAGGTCTAAGAGTTTACATGCTGATGGTCTAACCAAAGTAATAAGTAATCCAAAACTGTGCAAGCTAATTTAAGGTAGAGAGATCGTAACAATTTATCAAGGTGATGGTGTCAAAACAGGTCACTGTGGTGGGGTCACATCCAGCACAACATGAACCCAAGACCATGGTTGAGGCCATCTTCATGGCTGCAGAACTTGGCTGTCAGTTTCTGCTCAGCGATTCTCTGTTATTGTGTATTTCGAAGTCTGCTTCTCAGAAGAGACACACAGGATGCAACCAATAGGATACCCTTTTTCATCCAGTATTTCCCCGGAGTGGAGAGCTATATGCCATGTTCTCTGCAGCCTTCAATATGTCATCATTGACTCTGAGCATCTCATGAAGAACATCCCTATGCCTCTGCTTCTCACCTTTAAAGCAACCGCCAAACCTTAAACACACCATCATTCACAGCAAACTACCCAGCTTTCAAGACAACATCAATCACAACACCATACAACCCTGGCATGGCAACTTGTGCACGACATGTCAGATCCTACCGTCATTCATGGGAACACCAGATACTCATGTGACTCGGCCAATGTTGTCTATCTCATACCCCATAAGCAAGGATGTATCAGGCATGGTATATTGGCGAGACTATGCAGACACTACGACAATGGATGAATGGACACTGCACAACAATTGCCAGACAGGAATGTTCCCTCTCGTGATTTCAAATAAACCTATTGGACTGTAACCCAGTGTAAAATGATTTCTGACGTTGTCCACCCGAGTCCAACAGGGGCACTCCCACTTCATGTCTTATGGTCCAAATGCAGTGCAACTAGATTTCAGAACTAATAAAGTAGTTTCTGCTGAAAATGTGAAATTCCAACATTAAATCATGATTTGTCTAAGTTACATTTTATATTTCGTGTGGTCTGGGTGTTGCTGACAAGGCTAACATTTGCTGCCCATCCCTAAATGCCCTGGAGAAGGAGGTTATGAGCCATCTTATGGAACCATTGCAGTCCTTCTAATGCAGGTACACCTTTTAGTGTCAGCGGTTTGCAACAACTGAATGATTTCCTAAGCCAATTTAGAGGGCATTTAAGAATCTGTACTGTGGGTCTAGTACAGAGGCATTTGTAATTCTGATTAAGTACGAACTGCAGATTTCCTTCCCTAAAGTACATTCATAAACCTTGTAGATTTTTATGGCAATTGAGACAGTTTTTGTAGCACCGTTACCAAGACTGGCTTTCAGTTCCAGAATTTGTTAATTTCTTGGATATAAATACTATTAGCTGGGGTTGTTGGATTTGAACCTGTGATTCCAAGGCATTAGCTGGGCTTTTGGATCGTTCGCCCACTGCACCTGCATCTCCTTTAATTATTTTTCCAAACTTGATCCTGTCCTATTTCATCTTTCCAGATCAATAACATGAAAATAAAATTCAAGGAAACCATTGAAAAGTGCGACAGTCTAGAGCAGAAGTTGAATGAGCTAATGAAAGACAAACAAGTTCTTGAGAGAAAGTAAGTAATTTTGCAACAAAGGTTTTGCGAAACTCAGAAATTTCACAAAAGTGACCACCAGTTTAAGTGGTACACTCTAAAGGTGGTGCTTCTACTTCCTGTTTGTCAAATTTCTTCCCTCCTTTGCTTTTTAATCTTTCCCAATGCACCCAGGTAGGTGATTTTCCTTTATGAACTGAGCTGATTGAGCAAATTATTTATTTAGTAGGCATGTTATAATTGATCCTGTCTTTACCTGATATCTACACATGAATGTTCAGCAAGCTATGCAAGAAAGGATCAATAAAGAAAGGAAATACGTATTAATTTCTTTCCCTTCTTGCGTTCCCAAGTTGCAGGTGCCAACGGTTTCTCTTTTGGTTTTACCCTTATTTTTGTTTGTGCATTGGCTGTGGCTCAGTTGATAGCACTGATGATTATGTATTGCAAGGTCAGAAGTTGAGGCTGGTAGTCTGGTACCACTATTGAGGGAGTGCTGGATGGTCAGAGCTGCCGTCTTTTGGATAAAACATTGAACTAAGGCTACGTGCCTTCGATAAAAGATTCTGTGGCAATTTTTTGAAGAGGAGCAGGGGTGTTACTGTGCTATTTATCACTTGATCAACATTATTGAAGCAGATGATCTGGCTGTTGTCACATTGCGGGAGTTTGCTGTTTGCAAATTTCTTGTTTCATTTCCTTAATTGGCTTTGAAAACATTTTGAGATGTCTGGTGATGGGAAGTGTGATATAAATTGAAATGTTTTGTTTTTTATTTCTTAAACTAAATTCTTCCACATTTGCTGTCCAATTCTTCACAACTAGGCTGTTTGTGATTTTCACCAGATCCAAGGATAAATAATTTGCCATGCTGATGCATGGCATCATAAGCCATCGGTTCAGATTATTCTTTAAGATATTGTAAAAGTTAAATTAGGAATAATGGTGTAGGTCAGGATGTAATTCTACCTATTTTCAGTGAGAGTTTACTTGCTGCTCTGTGTGGAACCTTTTGTACTCTGCGAATACTAAATGGGATACGATTTTAGGAATTGTTTCATTTTGAAGATTCAGGTTGAATTTGCTTGTGCCAGTTTCAACAGGAACGTGTGCTATGTATTGTTTTAGGAGATTTAGGAAAAATGGATCTCCTTACAGCTTGTGATGAAAGCTGTGCTAGATTGTTTGTTGTAAACTCTCCTTCTGATTTTCTTTCCAAGCATGGTTTATAAAATTCTGCTTAATTTTCTGTAAACTCCAGCTTGTGTTTATAAAATTGAAATCTATTTTGACTTGGAAATTATTATTCTCAGAGAATTGTATGTCCTTTATTTTAAAAAATACTGAATTGCTTATGAGCAGTTTCTCATTCACACATTTTCACTGTGGTAAAAATGTCAGATATTTGTACAAACGACAACTTCTAAAGTTTCCAAGTCCTAAAATATGAATGTTTGTTTTAAGCTGAAGTATTTGGATTAGCATAGCCCTAGATATTTTGATGAATGTTTCTTTCCGGGTTCTAGTTGGTGATGTTTGTAAGCCTTTTGTATATTTGTGTGTTTATTTGATTTCACCCCTCCTTTCTACAATTTTTTTTTTCCTATGATGAAAGTTATGTTTCTATGATTTTAGTTATAAAAATTTGCTTTTTTTTCCCTTAAAACTGTTCACTTTGAATATACATAGAGTAAAAGTCAAAAGTAATTCGGAAACTTTTGTTGACATTGCACTGGTGTAAAGTGAGTTGTGTAACTGCAACCTGTCAGCCTACAGATCATCCAAGGCAAAGGTCTTTTTTGGTAGTACTTCTGAAATTGTTTATTTCACAGAAATACAGTGCTAGTCATCAACCGTTCAAGAGTTTAAAATTCTATTTAGCCTATGAAACTATACTATATACACCATTTTGACTTTAAAATGTGCAGACTTGACAAATATATATAACTGTGGAGTAGAATTAACACACTGTAGTACTGAATTTAAAGGATCTCATCCAAAACATAGTCAATATGGCTAAAATAGTTGTATTCTTTAATACTGTTCTAATTTGTATTCAAATCATAAAGTGCTCCTGTTGCTGCATGTTGTAAGTCTATTGTGTGTCGATGTTGCGTATATCACTAATCTGACTAGAGATATGTAATAAACTTTATGAGCAATAAGTTGTTGCTCAAAAGATGTATTTGCTAGCATTTTGCTTATTTAGCATCAATACAGAGGAAGGATTTACCATGGGGAATTACACTTAAATAAGATTGATGGAGAATATCATTAGAACAAAATCAATGACAATTTTTTTTCTATGACAGAGATGCAAATGAAACTGGACATTGAAATGTATTGCACAGTTGAGAACCACAATAAAAACATTAGCACTGAGGTCTCAGAAAATTTCAATTGAATAATCCTGAATTGTTTTAATGTATCTCCTTTCATGCCATCCTGTCAGGTGTTCTCAACTGAACAACAGAGTTTTGAAATTAGGCACTGAACTGAAAGAGGAACAAGAAATGAACAAATGCTTGCGAGCTAATCAGATCCAGCTACAAACCAAACTGAAGGAAGAGGAAAAGAAGCTGAAGGATACATGTGATGAGAAAGACAGGCAGATTACAGAGGTGCAGGAGCAGCTGCGAGATGTCATGTTTTACCTGGAGACTCAGCAGAAAATCAATCAAATGCCAGCCGATACCCGACAGGAGATTCAAGAGGGTCAGATAAATATTGCAGTGGCATCTGCTGCATCGTCACCTGGAGCCATAACCAAACAGACCTCCAGGAGAGGAAGAGGAAAACGGAGCAAATAGTTGAGCTTTCTCATTTTTGAAAGAGGAAGGAAAAAAAAACAAAAACAAAACCTCCTGGGAGGTGTGTGTGTATATTTGCTTATTTTCAATGCTACTACCATACTTCTGTTATCTATGATTCTATATTCAAGAATTGCCAGTTTTTTTGGCAGTTGGCTATATTCTGCATTGTGCAGAAAAATTATTTAATACAACACTATTGATTTATATTTGCTGGTATTATAGCTTAAGTGTATGAGCTATGCAATTGAAAAGGTTTTGCAAAACATGTCAAATGTGCAGGACATCTCAAACTACTTGAGTTTCATGATTAATCCACAATAATTTATGGCCAACGGACATTAGCATTAAAGTTATCTATCTTAATGCTTTTCAGTTTTCTTCACATTCACAAGTTAGCTCATAGATCTACAAATCCAGCATTTAGATACTATTTTGATTATAGGCAGTATGATTTAAGTGAAAATAGCAATCTTTCAAATCTGCTCAGAATGCATACCTGAAACATTGTAGAATCTAAAAGTCTATTTAAATCGTGTTTTTGCACCTTTATTGCTGACCAGTGTTAATTTGGGTGAAAACATTGTATTCATTTGGAATTTCAGCACAACAATCACCAAATTAAAGATGTGCTAATCTCTCTCAGATGTTAGAGATCTATGTGAAATAAATTTGGGCAGTTTAAATTTAAGTGCATAGGAAAAAATGTCCACAATTCAACATTAATTGCAAATTTCACTTATAAGCTGGATAATTTGGCTAATGAGACAGTCATGGTAGTTAATGGAACACTTAATGGTAGTGGAGCCTGCATTTAAAGTAATATGCCTGACTGTAAGTTATTAATGTTCACATTTGGAAAAAGTTAGAGATTGCTTAATGTTAGAACCCCATGTGAAAAGAATCAAAACGCAGATATATAAAGAAAATTACTGAACTGCTGTTTGCAGTTAATTGAAAGAATGAGGGTTCATCAAATTAACTAAATTTATAAGCTTTTAACTTTGAAATCTAGAAACTAAAGTATTCTTGAAAGCCGACAAACCATATCTGTATATGCACTGACTTTTACAGTTAGATTTTTTGACATTTAAATCCACATTTTTCCCCACTGCATCTAGCAAATTAACTGTTGACAAGAACAATAAGAGCAAGAACACATGTAAGATAAAAGAATGGTGAGCAGCAGAGAAAATTCCAGAATAAAAGATGAGCTATGCTTCACCATTGATCACATACTCAAATATTAAACTGTACATCCCACTTATGTCTCCAAATGTTGCTTCACTTGTGTCAGTGGCCATTGCAACTTATTTCTATCTGTAGCACTCGGTTCTTCCATTCTGCAATAAGTTGTCCTTGATTTGTAAGAGATTTTATTTCTAATGAACATGTTTTAGTTCTTTCTGAATGACTTAACAGCTAACATCTTTTTGTAAGGCCAGCATCAGATGGAATTCTGTGATTGCTGTGAACAATCGCACTTTGATAAAAAGATTGTGAGATTATTAATATATTATGTAATTTAATTTAAAGCAAAAGGAAGCCTTTTCAATTTATGTACTTTATTTTTGATCTGACCTTAATTCAGAAGTCATTAACATCTTGCAGTTTGTAAAGAAGCCGAAAGATATAGATTTATTTTATGCTTTTTGAATTGATCTGATTATAATGATTAAATATTATGAACGATAGCTGAAGTTAAACAGCTGTAGATTGATGGGTATTGTGTAAATTGCCAAGCAGGTATAGTCAAGATTTTTTTTCCTGTTCAAGAAATCCTTGTTATCTATCTTTAGGGACTATTAGTGCTCACCATTCTTAATTACACTGCACAAGAAGGCAGTTTACTAAACTTTTTTTAAGGGTGTTCTGCAACAAATTTCTCTCAAGAAAAATGCCGGTGTAAATTATCTGCAGCAAAACCATGGTCTCTCAATGGAGGTATTAATATAACATTTTGTAAAAACATCCTACACATTTTTTTGAGAGCTGTTCAATCTTGAAGTGCAAAATGATGCATTTTGGGTCAAACTCTTCAATTTGGATCACTGTATTTTAATTTTACATAGTGTCTAATTTGGTCGATTTGATCTAATTTCAATAAACTGAGCAATAATCCTGTCATAAATGTGAATAAGGCAGTAGAACATTAATTTTGTCTGTTCAGTATGAATAAGACTTTGTTGAAGCTTTTCTTGTGAGATACTATTAAAGGATTGTTTTAAACAGAATAAAAATTGTTCCACAGTAAATGTACCTTTAAGTTGTCTTCATTCCACTTCATGCTCCTTCATTATTTTTCACCTTTCGTGCTGAGCAATAGTTCCAAAAGCACTAATTTCTCATTACCAGCAGGATCTTCAACTGGGTGAAAGAATTGTTATCAAATCAAATCTAATTCTAATCACTTTTTATGCATTCACGTGAAGCAGAAATTTTACTTTCACCCCTATTGCCAGGTGTAATATTTCAGCTGAGTTCTGGCAATATAGAATGGTCTTAGTGTGGACTTTACTAGTTTCAAAATCTCCCTACCCCCCAGCCTCATCCCATGACCAACCCATCCTCTCATCCCCACCTCCTTGACCTGACAAAACCTGTCCATCTGCTCTCCTGCCTATCTGCTCTTCCCACCTAACTGACCAACCGCCACTTTTGCCTACTTGCGCTCACCTATTACCATCCCACCTACCTTGCCAAGCCCCACACCTCTCTGTATTTATTTCAGAGTTCCCTTCCCCCTCCCCCATTTCTGAAGAAGGGTCCTGACCTGAAACATCAGCTTTTTTGCTCCTCTGATGCTGCCTGGCCTGCTGTGAGTCCACACTGTGTTATCCTAGACTGTTGTGGGCATACTGTTATTCACTGTGTATGCAGGACAAAGCAGCCATTTAATTGACATCACATCCGCAAGCATCCAGTGCCGACACCCAGTAGTAGCAGCAGTGTGTACTATCTACAAGATGTGCTGCAGAAATTTACCAAAGATTCTTAGACAGTCGGTTCCAAATCCACAGACACTTCCAACTAGAAGACAAGGGCAGCAAGTACATATGAACACCACTAGCTGCCCTCCAAGCTACTTACCATGCTGACTTGGAAATATATTGCCATTCCTTTATTCTTGCTGGATCAAAATCCTGTAATTCCTTCAAGGGCAGTGTTTCAACCTACAGCATGTGGACTCCGGCGGTTCAAGGACGCACCTCATAACCACCTTATCAAAAGCAACTAGGGATGGGCAATAAATGTTGTCCAGCCCGTGATACCCACATCCCATTAGTGAGTAAAAAATTTCCCCCTTGCAAGATCCATGAGATAATTGCGATCATAAGGACTTGAATTGGAAAGGAATAAAATAACACAAAATTGTGTTTAGCGTTTGTCAATGTTTCTGGAGAGAAATAAATTCATGTCCTTCAAGAATTCCATATCTTTGTTTCTGGAATTTTTGTTCCCTCCCCCACAATATAATCTGTTACAGGCATGCCAGAACTTTATTAAATAAAAAAGTTAGTCTGGCTGTCAGATTGTCACTGCCATTGGGTGTGTAATTGAGTAGTTGCATTCAGCAGATTATAGCTTGGGCTTTCAGTAGATTTGGGCAGTGAACGTATATTTGTGGAAAGTTGAATGGAAATGTAACGTTGCCTATTTCTACGCATCTCTCAGCTCATCTGCTCAAATGTTGATCTATACTTTAATCTTAGATTTGACTATTAAATGCTTTCTTGATTGGCGCATTCCAGGTGGAAGACCGTAAATGGGATCTTAACCAAAATCCTGCTGTTTGTAAACTTACTCCTAACAAGTCCTCTTGACCTATCACCTTGTGTATTGACTTGTCTCTTGGTCTAGCAAGGCCTATTTAAAATTCACATCTTGTTTTCAAATAGCTCTGTAGCTTGCCCCTCATCCCTGTAATCTCTTCTGGCCTATCAAACTTCACGAGTGCGCATCTCCAGTTCTGTCTGTGTGCATCATTAATTTGGATCATTTCACAATTATCTGCCTTGCATTCAACTGTCTAGACCCAAGTTCTGGAATTTCTTCTCTAAACTGTCAGCCTTGCTAGCTCTCATATGGGATGACTTTTAAAAATACCTTTTTGCCCAAGCTTCATCATTTGCCCTAATATCTCTCTGCAGTTTAGTGTCTGGTTTTATTTAGTATTACTTGAGAAACACTTTGAGATGCCTTATTGTGCTAAAGACTATGGAAATGCAAGCTGTTAGTGTTAAATATGCTTGCATTTTATTTCAGGCTTAATAAAAAGTGGTTCCATATATGATTTTTGGATAGAACTACTGGTAATGATTTATTTCAATTTGATAAGAAGGATCTCATTTTTAATGCATTGATGTAATTCTTTGATCAAGTTCAACTGTATGAAACAAAATTCTGAACTAACATAAATAATTCATGTCCTCAAACTAGTATCACGAGCAAATTACTTAATTCCAACAAATCAAATTAGTTATGCTTATTTGGCTTGCTGTGGAATTATGAATTCCCCACTGCAACTATAAAAATTTTTATGCTTCCAGAATATGGATGGTAAACAATAATCGAAGTTTTAAAACAATTAGGCATTAATACAAATATGTCAAATAACTTTGTTAAGAAAACATCTTCACAGATGCTGAAAGAGCTGAGTATTTCTCGTACTCTCTTTCTATTATAGATTGTGTGATTGAGTGGCAGCTGAGGCAAATAAAAATGGAAACACAGAACTTTGTAGGCTTCAAGCTAGAAATGCGTTCCATTAGAGGTTTCTAGTCTCAAATACAAACCACATTTTTTCCCCAGTCCCCTAAATTGTTGGTATACTCATCCCACGTTGTTGGCAGTTCCTGCTGAATAAATGGGAGCTTAAGGTTAGAAATTATTAAAGTCAATATTACAGACTGTTTCTTGAATTTATGTTAGCCTATTCAACTGAAGCAGATAGGGCAGGGTGGAAGAAAGATACTGAATTGGCAAGCATATGAGATTTGCAAATGCATACAATATGGAGGTATCCCTTAATCTGTGTACCATTCTAGGTTGGACAAGGTATACATAAACTAAAAGGAGTATTTGGAGCTGTAATCTCATTGAATGGTAGAGCAGTCTTGATGGGTGAATTGTGGAAACAACCTGATAGGCTAAATGGCCTACTTCAGCTCATATCTTTTGGTGGTGTGAGAATGAAAAGTACTAGAGAAGAATTGTAGGTGATAGGAATGTTAAAGAATAAAGCTGTGTCATTGAGTAATGATCCATTCAGAAAAAGGAAAGGAAGACAAGATATGTTACATGAGAGATTACTGCAAGACGGGCAGATTAAGGTCGCCCATTGAAAGCAGGAATTGGCACAGTTGAAGATTAAGCTTAAAAGTTCCCATCAGTGGGATGGGACTGGGGACACAAACGGAATAGAAAAGACTTGGTTGAGGATCCTGACTACCATGGTTGAAGGGGTTGAGAATCCTCAAATGGGATTTTATTTCTGAATCATCTGTAAATTAACTGGAGTAAGTGGGACAGAGAAACAGGCGAAGGGGAAATAGAGATTTTTGACTTGCTGGCTGAGCTGGCTTGTTCTTGTTTAGACGTTTCATCAACATGTTAGGTGACATTGTCAGTGGAGCCTCCAATGAAGCTTCATCGGTGACTCCATTGATGATGTCACCTAGCATGGTGATGAAACATCTGAATGAGAACAAGCCAGCTTGGCAAGCAAGTCAATGACCTCCCCCACAACCTGAGCTACAGATTTTTGGTAAAACTTTGAAGGGGAAGTAGAGTTGCGAAATGAGCAGAAGGGTGATCTGGACAGAAGTAGGATTTATTATTAGTATGGTTTAGAAGGGGTGGACGCTAGGAAGTTATTTCCGTTAGGCGGGGAGACTAGGACCCGTGGGCACAGCCTTAAAATTAGAGGGGGTAAATTTAAAACTGAAATGAGACGACATTTCTTCAGCCAGAGAGTGGTGGGCTTGTGGAATTCATTGCCAGGGAGTGCAGTGGAGGCCGGGACGTTGGATGCCTTCAAGGCAGAGATCGACAAATTCTTGATCTCAGAAGGAATCAAGGGCTACAGGGGGAGAGTGCAGGGAAGTGGAGTTGAAATGCCCATCAGCCATGATTTAAATGGCGGAGTGGACTTGATGGGCTGAATGGCCTTACTTCCACTCCTATGTCTTATGGTCTTACGGATTTAGTGGGCTTTCATTTCTGGAGGTAGCAAGCAGTCCAGGAAGGGAAGATCAAAAATGGAGAGTATACAGTTCAAGTAATTGAAAACTTGAAACAATGAATTAAATATTCTAAATTGGGGCGAGTGATAGTCATCACTTTAAGAGGAAACGAGGTCAGAGGAGAACCTGAGAAGAGAGCAAGGACATGTACACATTTCCTGCAACAATATTATGAATACATTTATTTATTTTCTGTAAATCTGTTTTTAACAGTTTTGTACAAACATTTTAAGCATTTGTAATCGGCACTTTGAAGTAACAACATGGTTATTAAAATAATTTGTTAAAAAAACTTAATTACGTGGCTGGTCCTGGATCAAACTGATTGCTCTTGTCTTGTAACCCTCTATCATAAACTAAATTCAATCACTTAAAACTTATGTTTAGCAGTAAAAAAAAAGCTATGGAAGTTGCTAACTTCTAATAACGACCTAACTGATGGCTCATTAACTATTTTAGACCAATATCAATCAACCATTCCAAAACTAAAATCAAATCTGGAAAAAAACCAGAAAATTATACAAATACTCAGGAGGTCATACAGAATCTGCAGAGAGAGAAAAAGATTTATGGTTCAGATAAATGACATTTTATGAGAATGATTATCTGCTTTACTTGACCTATACGTGTATAAATTTCATGGCGGATTATATATTCTCCTGGATTAGTTTTGCCCGCCATGCAGTTGAATGGAACACGCCCAATAAATACAACCTTTTGATATCAACCGTGTCCCGACAATAGACTAATTTGAATAGGCTGTAAATTCATTGTAAGTTCTCAAATCTTTCTAATGCATCAAATTAGCATGATTATAACTAAGGTGTGAAGAACAGGCTTCAATGCGACTGTCATCTTGGAATACGAGGTACACTTGCAAAGTAGAGGTGTGATGCACAAAACTAATAGTAGATATGAGCTTTTCCCTTTGTTGATGTATAAATGTTGGTCCGAACAATTACCTACTTTCCTTGTACCAATTTATCCATGTCTGTTTACAATTACAATTTGCCTATTTACCTTCAGTCGTAGCACTCTTGCCTTTGAGCCAAGAGGTTTTGTCTTCTTTTCTCACTGCAGAGCTCCACACAGAAAAACCTGACACTGCAGCAGTGCAGAAAGAATCCTACATTGTCAAATATGCTACCTTTCAGATACAAGAAACGAAGGCTCCATGTGCCTTTTCAGGGTAATTGTAAAATATCTCACGGTGCTATTTTGAAGCAAAGCATGTGTTATTCTGGTTAGTCTAGCAACTATTTCACCCTCATCATAATATATACATATTAATTTAGTTGAGAGATAACAGGCCCGAAACGTTAACTTTCCCGCTCCTGATGCCGTTTGGCCTGCTGTGGGGATCCAGCTCCACACCTTGTTACATAATTTAGTTATTTTGTTTGCAACAATTTGCTGTGCTTAGATGGCTGCCATTTATTCGATAGCATAACATTTCATGCTTTGCGATGTCCTATTATGAAAGGTGCTATGTAAATACAAGTTGGGTGTGTTCTCAGTGAGACTAGGAGGAAATGTTGACCTTTCCTAAGAAAGAGCTGAGCAGGGTGCAATGTCCAAAGATCAACATCACAAGTAAAAATGAACTCAATTCAACCAAGCTGAGATAGTGATCACTACTCCGGCCATCTGAGAGCTTGTCCCTCACCCGCAAAATAAACCTCCGCGCTCGTCGACGAGGTCAGAAGTCCGAAAGAACAGGACCGGAGAGCAGTGGGGGGAATGAGGGCAAAGCCAAACACAGTAACAATAAAGGGGGAGGGGGGGGAAGTCCCGTCGTAAAACCACTCGTTCCCGTCCATCTCCTGGCCGTTCTTTCAGCAGCGTCGAGTCCGATGATGCAGAGCCAACTTACTTTGTGGGTGGGGGAGGGGTGATCGACCGCATTGCCGGTGTGGTTTGGGGGTAGGGGAAGGTGCGAATGCGCCGGTCGGTGGGTGCGCGCGCACACGCCGGCGTGCCCGAATCCTGTTTGTCTGCCCCTCCCCTCAAACCTCCCCCCCCCTCCGCCACCCCGACCCCTCTCTGCCCCTCCCCTCCCCCCCCCCCCCATTCTCGTCCGTTCACCGTGTTGTTGGTGGCGGCCGAAGCTTTGCGATAGCAACGGGCGTTGCGGCGCTAACTGACTTTGAGGCCTGGACAGGCGATACGGAGGCCGCATCCGTACTCTTGTCCCTGACGACGTTTTCGTATTCCTCGGCGGGGGTGGGGAGAAGGGGAGGGGGGGAGGGTTTCACTGGTGTTGTGGATGCTGGGCCGGACCTTTTCTGTTCAAGGGTTTGAAGTGACTGGAAGCGGCATCTCTCTCCCACCCCTTGCCCTCCCCCATCACCATCATCGCCCACCATCATGTCCATGAAGCAGCCCAACAGCCGAAAGCCCAGCGGCGGCATCGGGACTGGTGGAGCAGCAGCTGGAGTTGGCGGAGGAGGGAGACAGTCAGGCGGCAGGTAATGAACAGGCTCTGTGTCCCCCCCCCTCTTTCCCCTCTCTGTGTCCCCCCCCCTCTTTCCCCTCTCTGTGTCCCCCCCCCTCTTTCCCCTCTCTGTGTCCCCCCCCCTCTTTCCCCTCTCTGTGTCCCCCCCCCTCTTTCCCCTCTCTGTGTCCCCCCCCCTCTTTCCCCTCTCTGTGTCCCCCCCTCTTTCCCCTCTCTGTCCCCCCCCCTCTTTCCCCTCTCTGTCCCCCCCCTCTTTCTCTATTGGTCCAACTTTAGCCCGAGGCTCTGGAGGCGGCCTTCTGTCACTGATGGGCCCGCCTTTCCCCTTCAATATGCCGGGCCCCGCGTTACCGAGAAACGAAACGGTAGTGTCCAGGCCTTGCGCTCAGGCCTCATCTTCCAGCGGGTTAATGCCGCTATGAGGATGCGGCCTACACGCCAGAAACCATAGACATCTGTATTCGGGCGGCTTTTAAAATACAGCCATTAAGCAGATGTAGATTAACCAATGCTTAAAGAGGATACATTCCTTTAGGGAAATCCGTTAGGTGCGATACAGCGTCAGTGTTCAAAGTTTCTTAGACCTTTACATTTTCTTCAATCTCAACAAAAGTATCTTTATGAAACGGAACTTGTTCAAGGTTTAAACCATTGTCAATGAATATTCGTTAGACACGAACATATCGAAATGCAGAACAATTATTACAATAATCTTAAATTAAGATCATACTGAGAATTTCAAAGTTACTTGTAATTCGTCAATAATGCAGAGTTATGATGTGACATTAAAATCAGAACAATTGTATTCAAAAGAACAATGTCTTGTATGTTACATGACGATTTAAATAACCGTACTGTTTTAGTGAGATTGACTGTGCGTGAGGAATATTAAGCTTTCTACAAAAATTTGTTCCTTGCAATGAATTTGTGCTGTACGTTTTGTGACAGTGCTGTACATACAATGCGAACATTTTACAGAATATTATGAAATTAAATATATTTATCCTCTAATAGTTAAAATTGAGCTGAAGATGTACTTCAGTGGTACTCTGAAAAACTAAGTTTGTGTATGCTTCAGCCCATGTGTTGCAACAGAGTTGATGACTGGCATTTGAATCATATTTACATTGGTTTTTATCTCCTTATTACTAAATGATTTAACCCTTTACTCCATTAATGATACCAGTGTTTTTGACTCATAATAATTATATAGTATTTTGAAGTTAATTATGAAAGTTCCAAGTATTTTGTTCCTTACAACTATAATTATATACTTATCCTCTCTGGAATGATGAGCTTTCCTCTTCCCAACAGTGGCAGATATTTTGTTAGATTTGTGTTTAGTTTGTACTGATCGGTTTGACTTGTTTATTTTTGAAATTTGTGTTTGGCATTGTATTGATTTCATTGCTTTTGTTCAAAGATGTGCAGGTTAGGTGGATTAGCCATGGGAAATACAGGGTTACAGGGATCGGGGTGAGTAGGTCTGTGTCAGATGCTTTTTGAATGCTCGTTGTGGACTTGATGGGCTGAATAACCTCTCTTAGTGTAAGGATTTTATGATCGTGTCAATGTGAATGAGTTTAATTATACATGCCAAAACAAGAGGAACTGTTGTTTCTTAAGCCTTTCCTCAAATATTTCTCTTCCATTGGGGAAAAAACACTTTCTCACTTTTAAGGACGTAATACAAATAGCTTTGCTTCAAATAATTGTCTTGGAAGATTTTTGGCTCTGTTTTCACAAGACAGATAATTTTAAAATTTAAATCATCGGACATGTAACCAAGGTGGAGTCGGAAATAACTCAAAGCTTTTATAGTAATTTTCCTTTTATATGTTAAAATGAATAGTTGCCTGATTTGACACCAGTTCACAATTCATCTTCAATCTGCCCATCTCCTGTGTGATTTGCTTGATCTTTCAACATCTCCTTGGACCACATGAGATATCGTAGGTTTAAAAGCCCCTAATCCCCATATCAAGCCTTTTGGAGCTTTTCAACTCAAACTACTGTTTGAAAAATCATATGTACTTGGCAAATCAGCGCTTATTCACTTATATGTTTAGGCATTTGCTTGCAGCCAGGAGAAAGTGAGTGAGGTAAAAACTTAGATTTTTTTCCTGCTTTTCACAACGTCAGAATGCCTAAAACATTACAGACCTAATGAAATACTCTTTCTTTAAATTGTAGCTACTGTAATGTAACAAAATGTGACAACCAATTTGTTCACTGCCAAAGAAACAAGATAAATTATGAAGCATATGTATTGGGCAGGACACTGAAGAACTTCCCTGCCTATCGTCTTGTATGGAGAACAGCTGGGTTTTTTAAATTCCAATAATTCAGTGCACACTTTATTTAGGTCAGCCTTCTATGGGGCCAGAAGTCTGGAGTTTACCTTGAATTTGTTATTTCCTGGCTGAGAAGTCTGTAACTTACCATTGAATAAAGGCTATCAGTTAGTTTTTCAATTTGGTTTCTCTGACACAATGTAACAAGGTGAAAAATAGTATCTTGCTAATTTCCAGGACAGATCTTTTTCTCTTGCATCCTCAAAACCCTTTCTCTGTTTGTCCTAACTCCGTTACCTTACAACTGCTCATTCGAGATTGGAAATGACTGTGAAAGTCATTCTCATGTTGGTCTTTTCAATCACGGCAAGAAAATGTCTTAAAACCTACTTGTTTAATTTGAGCCAAAATGTATGATAATCCACTTTGGTATACTGTCCTTGTGGATTTATGTTTGGATGAGGTGTGGCTGTTTGTTCACTCTAGTTTCACAGAATCCCTGATTGAAGCATAACAGATTCTACATTTATTTGCTATTTATTCGATAGTAAATGAACAACAAGGCCTTTTTTATGAATCTGGGCTACAGTTGTGGACCTTGATCTGAGAGGTGCATAAATTTGGTCACAAGTTCCTAATCTATACTGGATGACCTGCCCTTTCTGACTGGCAAGTGCCAGCAGTGATCCTTTGTCAAATCTGTTGTGTATCCATTGGTCTATTTCACTCAACAGTTTTTAAGTGAATGCAGTGAACATTTATGTATTGTTGGACTGCCATTCAGATCATCTATCTTCAACAGCAGTTTGGAAAATGTACACTTCTATTTTATACCTTCCTCTTCAAATTTTCCAACTTTGAAACAGTTTTTTATGATTTGCTTGCATGCATTGTCTGGATTGCATATTTTGCAAACATCATGCGATTTCCTGATTAGAAAGTGTTTACCTAATCTTTTACATCACAGTCACAGCATTTAGTTGGTTGTAAAGAAATTTAGGAACTCCTGAGGTCATGAAAGGCTGTAAATTTTTTTTCCCTGTCTTAAACAATTTTGCTAGTAAAGCTATGGTTCTTAGATTTAATGTTTATTATAATTATACTGAGAGGGAGAAGCAGTACTAGTTGTGACTATATATGAAAGCTGCTTTTGGGGCTGGGCCTGGATGAATTTTGAAATAAAATGGTTTGGAATCATAGAAATGGGCAGAGGGTTCTTTATCCTTTGCATTTCTCTTGGGTTTTAATACAGACTCTTCATCAGGTTGTCTGGTGGCTGGTCATGTTTATAGTGGACCCTACAGTCTACTTTGTTTCTAGATTATGACCAACTTTGACAAGCATCTTCCAAAGTGTTTGTATTCAAGGTGAATGTGTTGTCTAGTTGACTTCGCTCTTCATAATCAATGTGCACTAAATGCCATGTTGATCCAGTTGTCAGCAATATGGTAAGGATCCTGTAGTATTGGTCAGGAGACAAATGTAGGGCTTGGGTTAGCCTTCGAATTGCTCTTCACTTGGTTACACTCAGTCATAGCCTAGTTAAACTAACTGTATAAGATTAATCCAGAAGCTGTGGAATTAAATTTGATGGCAGCTTTTCTCCTCCATTCTCTCTTTGGTATTTTGTTATGTTCCTCAAGACATTCTGCCCATCACTGGAAGTCTGAAGTAATAAATGTTGAGTAGTCATTATATAATGGTAGGTGGACACCGCTGGGTGAGAAGATTATCAGTTTTTAGATAGGAGTCCAGAAGTGAGACCTTTCATTATCAGCACCGGTCACAAGGTCTCTGCATTTACTGATAAAGTTGACTTGCCGTCTAGAAGGTAGTGAGGTTAGATGCGAGTCATTAAAATTTTCCTGTTTTGCCCATCCTACAGTTTTTTGAAAGAGAAATATTCTTTCCACCGACAGCATTGGTCATTGACCTATCTAAATTTCAGTTATGTAAAGAAATTGAAATGGTAGAAACAGGATTTTATGTTTTGATAAGCATAGACTGTTTTATTAATTCTGTACAATGCATGCTGCGTCTGATGTGTCTATTGTAAAGTGTGGAAAGAGGACTGACATCAGGGCTGGTGGAGTTAAAACCATGGAAAGTAACTTACCCGTTGCTTAAAATTACGCTTTTAATTACACTTGTCATTTCCACAAGTGACAAGCGTGAATTTAACACTCTAGCTGTAGACATTGACATGTTTCTCCCTGTTTTCTTCTTCAGCCCCATCCCCAAAATGTTAAAGGAATTGTGACAAAATATTTGAATTTGTTAATTTAGAAACAAGTGTTGATTCCGTCTTTACTTCCAAAGTTTTTGATTTTCTAGGAAATCATATTCCACTGACTGAGCTCAGATTTTAACTTGTGTTTACACAATGAGTTCTTGATAATTCAGGTCTCGTTACTTATTTTAAAAAAAAGTGTGGCTGGAATCTTCAGCTTTCAAAAAAGCTCTTGAAAACCTAATTTAGTGCAAATCATGAAAGTAAATCTGCTGTCCCCCTGAACCGAAGACAATCCAGCAGCTGTTCAATGTGGTGCCGTTAAAGGCAGTATGAGTGTTTTTGTTAGTGAGATTTAAGGAAAAGTGTGGACTGGAATTGTTTTGTATTTACTGGATTGTACTCATTTTATTTTGTGGAGGTCACCTGAAATTAGCCAACCAGTTCAAGAGATTGAGGAATTTTAAAAGGAAAGTATGTCCAGCATAAGTATAGTATCAAAAAAAAATTGATTTGAGAGTAGGACAGCATCAAATGGAATGAATAATCGGGTTGAGTTTCTGCTAATTGTACCATTCGTGGATATTTGAGGAAGCTCTTAAAATGCAGTCTTTTTCAACAGACAAATTTAATTCACAACTGTATGCCAATGAGACTAGATTTGAATGATTTTGAATAGGTTTTAATCAGTTGTTTTCAGTATAATCAGGTTACTTGCATGTTGAATTAATGCTTTTCTATGAATAACCCATTTTCAGTTACTTCAAGAAAACTAAACTAGGATACTGTTAAATATCTCAGAATATTTTGAAGTTTAAAAAAAATCTATTCTAAAATGCTGTCTAATTCGACTAATCTCTCAGAAAATAAATAAATATAAACTTGAGCGTAAAAAAACACTTCCAAAGTGTTTGTAATTCTGAGCACATTGAATGTCAAAGTGCAAACTCTTGACTTAAGTATTTGTTTTAATAAATTGCTTTTGAATTATTTTGGTTTATGTGCATTAAGTAAAAACATACATTTGTTTTAAAACATGTTGATTTGGATGAGGTGCCGAAAGACTGGAGGGCAGCTAATGTTCTGCCAGTGTTTGAGATGTGGTAAGGAAAAGTCAGGAACTATGAACCGGTGAGCATGATGTCATTGGTGGGTAAGTTGTTGGATGGGATTCTGAGGGACAGGATTTTGGTTCATTTGTTAAGGCAAGGACTGATTAATGATAGTCAACATGACATGGTGTGTGGGAAATCATGTCTAACTTGAATGCATTTTCTGAAGAGGTGACAGAGAAAATTGATGAAAGCAGGGTGGTAGATATGTATGTGGACTACAGCAAGGTGTTTGACAAGGTTCTGAGGTCGACAGTTGGGTAGCAAGGTTAGATCCCATATAATCTGATGCTGCTAGCCAATTGAATACTGAATTGGCTTGAAGGTAGGAGACAGAGGGTGGTGGTAAGGTGTGTTGCTTTTTGTATTGGAAGCCTTGATCAGTGGTGTGCTGCAAGGATTGTCTTGCGTCCACTGCTTTTTGTTTTTTATATAAATGATTTGGATGTGAATATCAGAAGTATGGTTAGTAAGTTTGCAGATTACACCAAAACTGGAGACTCAGTGGACAGTGAAGAAGGTTATTAGTGTACAGTGGGACGTTGATCAGATGGGCCAATTGGCTGAGGAGTGATAGGTGGAGTTTAATTTAAATAAATGTGAGGTGTTGTATTTTGTTAGGGTAAACCAGGGTAGGGCTTACCTAGTTAATCAGAAGGCTCTGGGGATTGTTGCCAAACAAAAAAGACCTCGGAGTGCAGGTGCATAGTTACTTGAAAGTAGATTTGCAGGTAGATGGTGAAGAAGGCATTTGGCAAACCTACCTTTATTGGTCATGCATTGAGTACGTGAGTTGGGAGGTCATATTGTGGCTGTACAGGACATTGGTGAGGCCAGTTTTAGAATACTGCATTCAAATCCCATCCCGCTGCCCCACCTCGTGCCACTGTAGGAGTGATATTGTTAAACTTGAAAATGTTCCGAAAAGACTTACAAGGAGGTTCATGGGATTGGAAGAATTGAAGAGGCTGAATAGATTGGGGCTTTTTGCCCTCGAGCATTGGAGGGTAAGGAGTGATCTTCTAGAGTTTTGTAAAATCCTGAGGGGCATAGATAGGGTGAATAGTCAAGGTCACTTTCCCAGGGTAAGAAAGTCTAAAATGAGAGGACATCGGTTTAAGGTAAGAGGGGACATATTTAAAAGGGTCTGAAGGAACAACATTCATGCAGAGGTTGATATGTGTATGGAACAAGCTACCAGAGGAGATGGTGGAGGCAGCTACAATGACAACATCAAAAAGACATCTAGGCCCATGAATAGGAACAGTTTAGAGAGATATGGGACGAGATCAGTTTAGGACATCTAGCCAGCATGGATGAGTTGGACCAAAGGATCTGTTTCTGTGCTGTACAACTCCATGGTTCCAAAATTGCAGATGTTTGGCAATTGTTCACAATTATTTGAATATTTTCATAGTGCAGTACTTTGGGTTTAATTTTACTGGTGTCAGACACTTATCACTTTATATGCATTTACTTACAGCAGTGTACATTTCATGATTTCCCAGCTTTTCTTTGGGGGTATGCTGGCGGTGTTGACATACTTGGGGAGCCCTCACATATATTGAATTCTTGGGACTTGCTGTCCTAACTTGCAACAGAAAATGTCACATACCCCAAGGATAATGGTGTTGTATAATGCTTTCTAATGACTTGAGTGCAGCAGTAATTTAGTCAACTAACATCTCAAATTATGGAAATTATCTGTTACCTTTCAATTATAATTTCCATAATGGACCCATTTGCATTACACATTTTTATTAGTGGTTTATGAATTGCCAGCAGGGTTACAATTCTCCAGCTGCTATGAATTGTCGAGAGAGCTGCTTGTCTTTCCCTGTATAAGAGACAGTGCTGCACATCTGGTTGTCTAACTTTCTTGGCTACTTGACTTGTATAGCTTCGGATTTGACTTTTTGTTTTTGTTTCTCAGATGTCAATTACTTTTGAGGATGTATGCAAATACATAGAGTTAACTCTGTTCTTTGTGCTTGTTCATGACGGTGCCAGAGACAGACAGAGTTTCTTTAAAGAAGGCCAGCCTGTTGATTAGAAAGCTGAGTTTAAGAATATGACAGGTGGTTTACTTGAGTCTGCCTGTGCCATCCTGATGCAGTTGAGCAATGTGTCCCATTGCCAATGCTCATGAATGAACATGTGGCCCGAGAGATTATGGAGAATCAAGGCCACCTCAGGGAGGATAGAAACCTCAAGTTCTTTGAAGACTATCAAAATGCATTCCCAGGATGTCTGTGACCATGAAATATCCTTTACAATGCTCACTTTCCCTTGGGTAAATTACAGTTTTTATAATAGCTGGTGTTTTCTTCAACTATCTTTCCAAGCATCTGTAGCGAAATTCTAACAACTGTATGAGCTTGGCAACTGGTTGCAGAGGTTAATGCTGTGCAATAAGGAATTATTTAACTTGTTTTAATGCTTCTGTTATTGCATGCAATTTATTTAAATGATCTTAATTCATTGAATTTAAACAACTAATTTACATTAAATATTAATTAGTATACCTTTTTAAAGATCTCAATCAAACATTAATTCCTAAATTAAAATATCCAACTTTGTAATACTGCCATGGTGACAAAGACCTCCCGGTAGGTATCTGTATAGTAGCACTTCTCAGAACCTTTTCTGGTGCCTCTGTCACATTTAATGTGAGAGTCAACTGAATTGAACCGAGGAATGTGATAATGGGAACTGCAGATGCTGGAGAATCCAAGATAATGAAATGTGAGGCTGGATGAACACAGCAGGCCCAGCAGCATCAGATGAAGGGTCTAGGCCCGAAACGTCAGCTTTTGTGCTCCTGAGATGCTACTGGGCCTGCTGTGTTCATCCAGCCTCACATTTCATTATCATGGAAACCGAGGAATGTGCCTGCCAAGAACAATTAAGATGATTTGGAAATGGGCATTAAGTTGTACTGTAGAGTTTACTCCTTAATTGTTGATAAATTGTGAATATACTTGTTTTATTCTCCCTTTGAAAGTAAGAATGAACATTGATATTTAACAGGCGGCTGTAGGATTTTTATTTTCATTTTTGGAACCATCACTGAAATGGAAGTTGGGCTTATTGAAATGTTGGCAGGTTCAATTATCACATGGTACTGAAGCAATAATGAACAGAATCAAAGTTACTATAACCTGGTGTCAGACTCTGAACAACAGTGTATCATGTTTTTGTGCATTTTGTCATTCATACCTCACTCCCTATGACTTTTTTTGTATATGCACACTTTTGCATCAGCCAAAACTCAGGCTATGTCATGAGCTGTCTTCTGTCCAGCTTCAGCTAGCTGTTGCTTGTTGCAATACTGTGTTCTTGCTTTAATTAAGTGTGCATTTGTATAAATTAACAACAATTAACCGAGTTCAGATTATTTAACAGTTATTAAGGTCAAGACCATCTAGCAGTAACTTAATTGATCATGTTAGAATGGTGTGACATTAATGATTTATATTTCTGCAGTCCCTAACTTGAGGGATAATAACATATTCTGATGTATCACTGTTTTAATAAACTTTAAAAAGGTGCCATTTTCTCCTATAGATGTACAGGAGATTGAAGTCTTTGTTTTCAGAATACGTTTTCTTCTTTGGATAGTGACTCCATCCCCACCGTGCTGGCAACAGTTTAACGCTAAGCTAGTCTGTCCCAGCCTTGGTGTCATTTTTGATACAAGTGTGAGCTACTGAATTTGTATTCATCCCATCATTAAGGCTACGTGTTTTCAACTTTATAACCTTTTCCTGCTTCATCTCATCTGTTAGTAAAATATTTGTGTCTCGGTCAGTCTCACCTGTACCAATGCATTTCTAGCTTTCATTATGTTCCAGGGAAATGGGTATTTCTGGCTTTGCTAGTAATTATTGCTTATTCCAAAGTGCCCTGGAATAGGAGATGGTGAACTGTCTCTTCGACTCACCCAATCCATATGGTGTAGGGACAGCAATGTAGTTAGGGAAATTCAGGATTTCAATTCAACTACGACGAAAGAATAGTAGAATAGTTCCAAGTCAGGACAGTGTGTGTCTTGAAGTGGCACTTGCAGGTGGTGATCCCATGCATCTGTGCTTGTCTTTCCAGTTGATAGAGGTCATGAGTTTGGCAGGTGCTGCTGGAGGAGCCTTGCTGAGTTACTGCAGTGCATTTTATAGAGGGTACACGTGGCTTCCAGTGCATTGGTGATGAAGGGAGTGTGTTTTTGAAGGTGGTGGTTGGAGCTTGAGGGGAATGAAGTGGGATGCTTTGTTCTACACACAGTTAAGCTCCTTAAGTGTTGTAGGAACTGCTCATCCAGGCATACGGAGCTTATATCATCACATGTCTGACTTGCACCTTGTAGGTGATGAACAACCACTGGGGAGATAGGATGTATGTTACTCGGACCCCTGGGCACCTGACCTGCTTTTGTAGTCAAAGTATTTATATAGCTAGCCCAGTTCAGCTTTTGGTAAATGGTAGTCAACCCAGGAGTTGATCTTGGAGGATTTAATGATATTATTGAATGTCAAGAGTTGATGGTTAGATTCTTGCTGGCAATTGTCACTAGCAGTTGATTTGTGTAAATGGTGTTACCTGTTATTGTCTGAAGCCTGGACATCATTCAGGTCTTGCTTTATGTGTATGTGGATTATGTAAGTATTTGAATTGAGTGGTGCTTAATATTGAGTCATAGTCATACAGCATGGAAACAGACCCTGTGGTCCAACTCATCTGTGTTGACCAAGGTTCCCAAATGAGCAAATCCCTTTTGTGCGCATTTAGCCCATATCGCTGTAACCCTTTCCTATTCATATAACTATCCAATGCCTCTTTCATTTTGTAATTGTACCGGTATCTACCACCACTTCTGGCAGTTCAAATCACATACAAACCATACTGAGAAAAAGTTTCCCGTCTGGCCCTGTTTAAATGTTTCTCGTCCCACCTTAAAAATATGCCCCATTTGGAACCCACCCCTCCAACCAAGGGAAAATACCTTTCGATATTCATTTTATTTGAGCCCCTCATGATTTTATAAACCTCTAAGGTCACCCCTCAAACTCCTATGCCCCAGCAGAAAATATTCCAGCCTATCCTCCTTATAACCCAAACTCTGCAGTCCTGGCAGCATCCTGGTAAACCTTTTCTGAACCCTCTCCAAGTAAATAATAATACGCAATTATCAGCGAACGTCCCCACTTCATCCTTATGATGGAGGGAAGATTGTTGATGAAGCAGCTTATGTTTGAGTAGTATCCACAGCTCAGAGGAACAGCTGTGAGTTACTCAGCTCAGAGTTAACTTGGGGCTGAGGTGATTGACTTCCACCAAACACCGCCATCTTTCTCGATGCAAAGCATAACTCCAACCAGTGAAAAATCTTCCATCTATTTTCATTGACTCCAGTTTGGCTAGGACTCCTTGATGCCCTGGGCAGTCATTCATGCATTCCAATCTCTATGAACTTGAAATTGGCCAAAATTCTGCTACCTCATCTTGACTTTCTACAAGTTCCATTCTACTGTGACCTCTGTGCTTGCTGACCAACGTTGGCCCCTGATTAAGCAACAGCTTGACTTTAACGTTCTCATTGTTTTCATGTTCCTTGATGACCTTATCTAAATTTCTGTAATCTCCAGCTCTACATCTCAGATTTCTGTACTTCTCTAATTCTGGCTCTTATGCATTCCCAGTTACACTTTTTTTTTAGTTCATCTTTTTGTCACCTTGCGTTGAATTGCCTCTGCCCTAAGATCTGTAACTTTTTTTATTCCCACATCTCTGCATTCCTTCCTTCAGGTGCTCCTTGAAACCTTACTGACCTCATGTTCTTATATGGCATGGTATCATCCTTTATAATGCTCATGATGTAGTCACAAGTGTTCGAATATGTTAAAGGTACTAATGTTATTTCATTGCCTATCTACTTTATTTGTTATTTTGTTTTATTCCATCTCAATTGTCTAAAGTGAGCAATATCCCATTCCACAAACTGATTAGCAATTAAGTTTTAATATCAACAGGTACCATAAATGCTGACTTACTTTCATATGTTGTTTGTCACCGCGTATGTTTTTCCTACTTGCTGGTTTTGTCACTCGGCTGCCTCATTTTCCTGCAATATGTATAGATATTCTAGGTCATGTATTACACCACCCTAAACCAGAGGTGTAATAATGGAACCCCCATGGCCTGAACTGAGTATTAAATCTAGATTTTTGTGCTCCAGCTGAATGCTCCATTTTTGCTGAGTTATTAGATGCTGAGTTATTAGATGTGCTGTCTTTCAGGTGAGACATTAAACTGAGCTTCATCTGCCCCCTTGGATGAACATAGATGCCCCCTAGATCACATGGTCATTGCATTGCTGTTTGTGGAAATCTTTTGGCCATGTGTCCAACAATATAACGGTGATTGTTTTTATAATAGTAACGACGTTTGTTAATTGTTTTGAGGTTTGTTAATTGGTTTGGAATGACTTGTGAAAATGAAATGTGCTACGTAAATGCAAATATTTTGCTCCCCAATGCTGTTCTTCTTGCATAAGCCGCACCTTAAGAGTGTGAATATGCTTTGCTTTAAAAACTCAACTTCAAATTATTTCATTGAATTCCCAAAACATCAAAAAATTATAAAAGAATGACTTGAAAATCTGAAATGAAAATGGAAAGTGCTGGAGAAGCTTGGCAAGTCTGGCTGCATCTGCAGAGAGAAAGAGTTAGCATTTCAAGAATGATTACTCTTCTCCACTACTCTAATGAAAGATGATATCAGCCTTGGAACATTAACTCTTGCCCTCTCCATAGATGCCATCAAACCACTTACATTTTTCTGGTATTTTCTGCTTTTAATCCAAAATCAGTCTCTTTGCTTTTGAATGTCTAGAACTCAATAGTGCCCACAGATGAAATTGTGAACAGTGGTTGTGTGGAATTGTTAAGGCAAGCTGTTCCAGTACAGCCGTAGCATGGATATCCACCCAACAATGTGGAAAGTTTAAAACACAAAACACAAAAAATACAAACTGGCCAATTACCATTTTATCAATCTGCTCTCAATCATGAGTGATGGAAGGTGTCATCAATAATGCTGTTACAGATAATGATTCTTGCTCAGCAATAACATGCTGACTTTGGGTTCTGCCAGAGCCGTACACCAAATCTCATTACAACCTTTGCCTAAACATAATGCTGAATTTTGAGTTAAAATAAGAATGGCTACCCGCCAATGTTCTCTGCTCCAAGGAAAACCATCCCAGCCTATCCAGTCTCTTAAAATAAGAATGGTTAGTTGCCTTTGTCAAAGCAATATTTGGAGTGTGGCAAGATTGAGCTCAGTGGGGATTGGCATGAAATCTCTCCATTGAGTGAATTCTCCAACATAGCCAACATCCTGATGAATATTCTCTGATCCAATCACATCCTTCCTATAATGTGCTGAATTCCAGAACCCCAAACAATACTCTACCTGTGGCCTAAACAATGTTTTATAAAGTTCCTGTATAATTTCCCTTTCTTAAACTCGGGACAACTAATGAAGACAAGTATCCCAAATGGAGCCTTAACCACTTTATTTATCTGTTCCGCTACCTTACAGGTTCAGTGGACATGACATCAAGGTCTTTGTGATAATTGGTATGAACTAGAATTCTTCCATTCACATAATCCCTTTCTTTGTTTGTCCTGCCACAGGTATCACCTCACAGTTGTCCAGATGGAATTCAGTTTGCCGCCGATCAGCCAATTGTACCAGCCTGTCTGTATTGTACTGCTGTCTAAGGTCTACCCTCCTCACTATTTTGGATCATTTTTTGTATTATGTGCAAGCTTTCTGATCAACAGTTCTCCAAGCTACAAAAACAACCCTCAAATCTTCACCCTCTACTTCTTGCCACTCAGCCAATTCTGGATTCAATTAACCAAATTTGTTTGGATCCGAAGGGCCGTTAGCTTCACAATCAATCTCCCTGGTGGCAACTTATCAAAGACCTTGTTGAGTGCATTATGTCTAACCTTATGTTGGATAGAAGGTCAGCTGCAGATAGTTGGGCATAGGACATTAACCTAAGGATCTAGAGGGCTCTTGTGGCACAGTGGTAGTCTCCCTATCTCTGTACAATGAGGCCGAAGTTTGAGTTCCACTTGCTCCAGAGGTGTGTCATTAACATCTCCGAACAGGCTGGTTAGACAATATCAACCCAAGGAGCTGCTGCAAAGTCCTGAGTTTGAGGTGGCTGGCCTCCAATATCTACAACTATTTTCATTTGTGCTAGGTATGATTTCACCCAGTGGAGAGATTTTCTGCCAATTCCCACTGACTTCAATCTTGCTTGAGCTCTTTGCCACACTCAATCAAATGTTGCTTTGACAAAGGCAACTATTCTTCTAAAAACTGAAAGAACTGCAGATGCTATAAAAAACAGAAGTTGCTGGAAAAGCTCAGCATCTGTGAAGAGAAAATCAGTGTTAATGTTTCAGGTCTGGTGAGTTCAGAAGAAGGGTCACTGGACCTGAAACATTAACAACCATTCTTATTTTACAGATTGGATGGACTGGGATTGTTTACTGGAGCAGAGGAGATTGAGGGGCGGCATGATTGCGATGTGTAAAATTTTGGACAGTGTAGGTAGGATAAGCAAGAAACACCTTTTCCCCTTGCTGGAGGGACCAGTGACCGGGGGCACAGACTCAAAATGAGGGAATGTGACCACGGTTTTTCTTTTCACCCAGAGGGCCATGGGAATCTGAAACACTCTGCCTGTAATGTTTGGTAGAGATGGAAACTCTCATAACATTTAAGCTATTTAGATGTGTACTTGTGATGCCAAGGTGTACAAGGTTGCCTTCATTGCTCAGAACGTTGAGTGTAGGATTTGGGATGTCATGTTGTGATTGTACAGGATGTTGGTGATGCCACTTCTGGAGTATTGTGTACAGTTTTGGTTGGCTTGCTATAGGAAGAAAATGATGAAATTGGAGAGGGTGCAGAAAAGATTTACAAAGATTTTACTGGTACCTCGGAAGGTATGAGTTATAAGGAGACACTGGATAAGCTGGGACTTTTTTCACTGGAGTGGGGAAGCCTGAGGAGTGACCTTGTAGAGGTTTCTAAAATCACGAGGGGCATAGATAAAGTGAGTAACTAAGGTATTTTCCTTCAGGTTGGTGAGCTCAAAACGAGAGAGCATCATTTTAACGTGCGAGGAGAAAGATTTAATAGGGAGCTGAAGGGCAACCTTTACAACACAGGATAGGGAATAAGCTACCGCAGGAAGTGGTCGGTGCAGGTACAATTATAACACTTAAAAGACATTTGGACAGGCACATGAAAAGGAAAGGTATAGAGAGATATGGCAAATGCAAGCAAGTGGGACTAGTTTAATTTGGGAAACTAGTTTGACGTGGGTTAGTTGCACCAAAGGGTCTGTTTCTCTACTGAATGACCCTGACTCTATCCATGTCTGAGTGCTGGAAAATGGAATTAGAATAATTTGGTGCTTATGGGCAGTGCAAACTTGATCGATGTAAGGCCTTTTTCTGTGCTGTATATCTCAGTAACTCTGGTGTTTTCTATAATCGTCAGTTTTCGATTCTATTCATAACTGCTATGATACTGAAGTAGTCTATGCTTGCATGACCTGGGCAGTATTTATACGTCGGCCACTAAGTGGCAAGTAACATTTATTCTATACAAGTATCAAGCAATGACCATCTTCAGTGAGAGAGCATATAACCCTCTTCCCTTAATGTTTAACAATATGACCATTGCTTAACCCACTCCCACATGCATGCGTACATGTACACATGTACACATGTGCACGTGGGCTGTCTGTATCAGCGTCTGGGGAGGGGAGTGACTTGGCCAACAATGTAAATAATGTGTCTGTAGAACAGTTCAATGACTGGGCATTTTGCTATCAGTACTCAACTCTTGAAAGTCAAAACTATCTGTAAGTATTTGGGAGTATGACGACTTGGCAATTGCAGGTTCAGTAACACTAAACTTGCTACTGTTCAGGACAAAACGGTCAGCTTGATTCCTGGATTCCTTTCAGTTCAGTGCTGTGGACACCATGTATGACAGGGCTTCCCTAAGCATGAGGGAGTTGCGTGAGAACTTGTGAACTCCAAGCCATAAATAGTCAGCATTGAGCTATGTTTGAGTTTGTAACTTTTGTGCTCCCTCTCTAATAGTCCTACCTTTCTTGCAGGTTTCATCACCCTGTCCTCCTCTGCTTCTATTCTTGTCCGTTCCACCATCCAGCCCCAATACTCATGTCTCATTGAAAGATCACAACAATTTTCAACACTCAAAATGGTGTCACAGTGAGGGGAATAAACTGGGAGGCATTGTGATATGGACTACTCCACTAAAAGAAGACAACTTGTCATCAGCTTCTCAATTTTGCATTGGCAATCCACGCTTTTTACAAACAAATATTTTTTAATAAGTAACAGCTGTTGGATTAAACATGCATATGAATTGCATATTGATGTTCCATGTGCCTTCCTTTGGCGAGGGATCTGACCTATGCTTGGTACCTCTGTACAACACAACTGATATTGAATTTGTAATGCTATGGGGATTGGACCATGGCACACGTTGTAAATTGTGCTAGAAGAACCAGGTTGTCAAAACATAATTAGGAATAGAAGTAGAACATTCGGTGCATCCAGTCTCCTCTACTATTCAATACAATCACCTGATCTTTTGCCACCAGTTTACTTTCCTGCTTGCTGTCCATTTCTTTTTAGTCCTTAAGATCAAAAGTCAATCAGTCGCAGTTTTCGATGTATTGTGGAGCTTCCATGAAACTGAATAAAAAGTAGTGTGCAATAATTTTCTACTGCATTGACTTAATGCAACATTTTGCACATTTCAGTGTTAGTTTACGCTTCCTCCAGAAAATTAAGCAGCCTAAGCCCAATTGCAGCAAGAACAACAGCTGTGCATGAGCTGAGTGGCTAGTGACATTTGTGTCACAGTGCCAAATAATAATCATCTCCAATGACAATGAGTAAAACCATCTCCTTGTATCATTAGGTTGTATTATTTTTGTCAAATCTCTCACCATCAACATTGTGGGGGTCACCAGTAACAAAAAACAATCATATAATTGCTGAGACCATTAGATTAGATGCAGGTTTAGATTTTGGGCCAGTGACCTTTCATCAGAACAGAGAAAAGTCGGAAGTATGATAAATTTTCAAACAAGGGGTGGGTGGGACATGGCTGGTGTCAGACAGTGGGAGATAGTAGCAGTTGAATGACAACAGCTCGTCCTCTACGACCATGGTGAAAGTGAAATTCAGAGGAAAACCAAAGCATGCAAGAACTAGAGATAATGGGAACTGCAGATGCTGGAGATTCCAAGATGATAAAATGTGAGGCTGGATGAACACAGCAGGCCAAGCAGCATCTCAGGAGCACAAAAGCTGACGTTTCGGGCCTAGACCCTTCATCAGAGAGGGGGATGGGGGGAGGGAACTGGAATAAATAGGGAGAGAGGGGGAGGCGGACCGAAGATGGAGAGTAAAGAAGATAGGTGGAGAGAGTGTAGGTGGGGAGGTAGGGAGGGGATAGGTCAGTCCAGGGAAGACGGACAGGTCAAGGAGGTGGGATGAGGTTAGTAGGTAGCGGGGGGTGTGGCTTGGGGTGGGAGGAAGGGATGGGTGAGAGGACATCAAGGAGCTAAAGTGGTGAGTCATTTGCTGTAGAATACCCAGCTTTCGATCTAATGTAGAAGCAGAATACTGTGGATGACAGATACCTGAAATTCAAAAAAAAATACTGGAAATACTCAGTTCAAGCACCGTGGGGAAAGAGAGAGTTAATGTTTCAAGTTGATGTTCTTTTCCCAGAACTGGAAAAGTTAAAGAAATAATAGGCCTCTCACCCATCCCTTCCTCCCACCCCAAGCCACACCCCCCGCTACCTACTAACCTCATCCCACCTCCTTGACCTGTCCGTCTTCCCTGGACTGACCTATCCCCTCCCTACCTCCCCACCTACACTCTCTCCACCTATCTTCTTTACTCTCCATCTTCGGTCCGCCTCCCCCTCTCTCCCTATTTATTCCAGTTCCCTCCCCCCATCCCCCTCTCTGATGAAGGGTCTAGGCCCGAAACGTCAGCTTTTGTGCTCCTGAGATGCTGCTTGGCCTGCTGTGTTCATCCAGCCTCACATTTTATCATGCAAGAACTAGTGCAGGCAACGCGATGCCATCCATTTTACCTCCTTTCTTCTCAACGTGCCCCAAACAGATTGTCCAGGTGAAGCAGCGTGTGCTTCCAGTTTAGCCAAATTGTATTGACTGCTTACAACACGGTCTCCTCTACGCTGGAGAGATTAGATGCAGTTACAGATTATCTCTGCTTTGTCTGCAAGATGAGCTAGACTTTCCGATGGCCTGTCATTTTAATTGTCCTCCTTGCTCTCATACATCTTTGTCCTTAACCTGCTGCACTTTCCGCTGAAGCACAGTTTATCCTGAGGAGTGGCAACTTTTAGGCATTTCTAACCTTCTAGACCTAACACTCAGTTCAACAATCACAGGCCTTAACTACATATTTTTAATTTGCATGTATTTTTCTATTTCACTTCTAGCTCGAAGCAAATTTGCACTAGGTAGCTCTTAGTTTCTTTTTTTGCCCCATAATTACTCCCTCTGTCCCTGGAAAACTAACTATCACTCAATCAGTTCTGTTTTCTGTTCTATTATATTACTTCCTTTTTGTCTTTACCACACCCACCCCTTGCTTAAAGCCTATTATTTCTTTAACTTTTCCAGTTCTGGGAAAAGAACATCAACTTGAAACATTAACTCTCTCTTTCCCCACGGTGCTTGAACTGAGTATTTCTTTTTTGAATTTCAGGTATCTGTCATCCACAGTATTCTGCTTCTACATTAGATCGAAAGCTGGGTATTCTACAGCAAATGACTCACCACTTTAGCTCCTTGATGTCCTACATGGCACAAGCCAATTCACTTGTTTGGATGGATGCTGCTGTGACAATACTTCAAAGATCAGTGTTATCAAAGACAAAGTAATGATCCAATACCCACTAGGACCCAACTCCATTGAATTCCTGACTGTAGAATATGGTACGTGCCGTACATTTGTTACAGGCCCGCAAGGTTTCTCTGACAGCATACCCCAAGCCTACAACTTTTTCTTAGGAAGACATGGGTAACAAACAATTGGGAATATAGTAATTTCCAAGTGTTGTCAACTCCCCGTCATCTCACACTGTCCTGCCCAAATGCTGCTGTAATTTTGTTGCTGTTAGGCCAAAATCCTGAACTCGTATCCAACATCATTGTGAGAATATTTCACTACATAGGCTGTAGTTGAAGAAGGCAGCTCAATACCAACATCCTCTGAGCATCTGCAGATGGAAGATATAAGAAATGCCCTAGATCTGCAAGTGAAGAATAAAATCCTGTAACTTAATTCAAGTAGTTATAAGGTGGTCAGTCCAAGATTGTTTGATTTGAGTTTCACCTTGAATGTCACAGGGTTGCAGCAATCAAATCTATTCAAGTTAGTTAGTATGAGAAATATAATCAATCATGTTGGCTTAAATTAAACTGGAGAGAATGGTTGCTCTTACCATCATGTCCGTGAGTGCATTTATAAAACATCTTTTGTGAATGCCAAAGCATTTATAGTAATGTGAATGTGTCTGGAGCTTTTCCTTACTTAAGTATTTTGTGAATGTGATAATGTTTGAACTGTGTTCAGATCTGCTTTGAAGACATTTTAGAATATTATTATGCTGTCTTGTTAGTGCTTTAAATCCTAACATGAATGTGGTGTTGTTCCAGAGGACGCAGCAGTGGAAAAGGACCTTCACAGTCTACTGTAAGTACAAAGTTTTGCATGTAAATATTTTATTACAGTTTCATACATCTTTGTGACCTGCTAAATATATTTAGCATTTGAAGTACATGACTAAAAGTTGATTAAGTATTTAATATTGAACATTTTTCTGAATCTGTTATGAGAACTTGTATTGGCATGCTAGTAACTTGCTTGGAAAAATGTTTGTCATGCTGAATTAAATCCATTCAGTTTTGTTTTGTATTTGTAGAAAATGTGCAACTAACTGGAATCCAAAGTATGACTTTGCTGTCTTCAATGAAGTAGGATTTTGTTCCATCTTGTGTTTTGTTATTGCGGGGAAGAGTCATTGGACTCAAATCGTTGACTGTTTCTCTCTCCAAAGATGCTGCCAGACCTGGGTGTCTCCAGCTCTTTGTTTTTATCATTGTGGTCTTGTAGTTAATAAACTTGTATGGGTTGCCATGTGTGACAAAAATCTGTGTTCTGACATCCAGCAGAGGGTGTTGTTCCTGTGTGAGTATTGTAGCCATTCCAGTTTTAGAAGGGAGCCAAGAAATGTACAAACATTGAAAGTTTTACGTTAGTTTTCTCCATCAAAGCAAACTCCAAATCCTAAGTCATTGGATTTGTAGTAGTTGCATTTGGTCCCTTATTTATTTTGTCTTCTGTTCAGTTTTGAATTTAGCCAACCAATAAAGATATAAATTATGTGTAAAGCAATGGGAGCGTGTATTGCAGCAAGCTAATTCTGAAATCTTGCCCTTTCAAAGTTGTTGGGTGAGCATTCAGGAGCAATCATGATTTTTCAAACCAAGTTTGTAGTTCCTCCCCAGCCCCCTCCAATGTTGTGATCTCTGTAACAATAATTGATGAAATCTTTGCAGGCTTGAAAATAACTTTGTTGTTGCACGGGTTCATTCCAGTACTGCCTCTTCTCAAGCAGCAATAGTGCATGAGAATTCTGCTGTCCATTTGTAATAATGAAAATAACAATTTAAGTCTGCTTATGCATTATAAAACTTTTTCACTGTGCAGAAGTCTACTTTGCCATAAATGGTGCTGTAAAATAAATATATCTTCTGTATAAAATTCCCATCATGCTGGCATAACAATACTATTTGAATGTCCATGCATTTAATATACTTGGTTATGTACTCAGCAGTCTCCTGATCTGAAAGTTTCGTTTTTTTTCAGTACAATGGAACCTATACCTGTAGTTTTTTAGTATCCTCAGCAACCCATCTAGTTAATGTACCACAATAGCTAAGTAATGCTGAATGTCATGGGCTTAAAATTGAATTATTTAATCGATAAGGTAACTGCTAATGAACTTTAACCATGAGGTATTTATTAATAAAATCATGAAAAAAAGGAAACATCAGCAAAGTATAAATTCCAACTTTTGTTGGAAGTACAAGCAGGCAAGTATCTGTAAAATGAAGTGGAATGCTGCTGGATGAAACAGACCAAAAACTGGTTGCTGTCCCTTTGCATACGAAGGCATTTCAATGACATACTTCTGAAGGTTGCATAAAAGTTGAATGTTACATTAAGCAGTTTGTACAAATAGTCCAGACAAAAGGATCAAAGGAACCTCTTTGATATTGTGTAGGCTTATGAAAGTGTTTGATCAAATAGTTGTAGTTACTCTGTTTATGGTAGTGTTGCATGCAAAACTAAAGAACACAAATATAAGCTAGTCCCTAATAAGTAGTCAGAATAATCTTAGTAGTTAGAATAGAAACTGTGATGAATAATACAGATGCTGTTGAGGAGTTGGAGGAACACAGCAGACCGGGCAGCATCAGAGGAGCAGGAAAGTTGATGTTTTGGGTCTGAAATGTCAATTTTCCTGCTCTTCTGATGCTGTCCGGCCTGCTGTGCTCCTCCAGTTCCGCACTGTTGTCTCTGACTCCAGCATCTGCAGTTCTTACCCCTCCTCAACAGCAGAGATAGTGTGTTGGGAAAACAGAGGAGAAATGTATAGAAGGTTACGCTTGGAATTATCTGAGAAAGGAGGAGGCTTGTATGAGCATAAGTATGGATACAAACCAGTTGGTCTGAATAGCCCATTTCTGTATTGCAGAATACCATTAAAGCTGTTCACTGTCATGTTGGCAGCCATAGGGAAAAGCCACTGTTGCTACTATTATGGCAGAGAAGGTATATATCCTGAGGATCTGTAGCATATGTGGCCAAAGGAAACTATGCACGTATAGATTTAATACAGAACTGGATGGTAAATGCTTCAAATTGAAGGTTAGATGCAATTCTTTTTGCTGAACGCTTTGCTAACACAAATATGGTTGTTAAGAAACTCATTTGTTGGTGAAAATTGATAATTTATTTAAAATAGTGGGATTGATAATTAGCTAATTTCAGGTCATGAATGTGATTTTAAACTATTCAACAATGCTTTGGAAAATTAGAACAGTAATAGATCATCTGACAATCGTAATTACATCAACAAGCTGTAGGAAGGTAGACAAAAATCCATGAAATGGATGAAAGCAGACTCGATAGTTGGGGTTTTAAATGTACACCATTTTCGTGGTTAGAAGTGAAAATTGTCTGATGCTAGATCTTTTTGGCACCCAGTTATCTACCTCTGATTCGAACTTTAGCTTTATGTTAAGATACTACAAAATCAGGATGTGAAGCTTTATTTTTGAGCTTGTGTTCCACTGTGAAAGTGGTTTAGAGGTAGAGATCTACATTTTAAATTTTGCTAGTCTTATGTGGACTTTGTATTGATTCCGGTTTAAATTTAACTGGAAATGATGTTAACTTGGAGAAAGTTGCCAAGACACATTAAAGATGTTCAGCTGGTTCCATTTGTGTCGTAGCACTTAAATCTGTCCTAAAATACAATACCGTATGTGGCCCAATCTTTGAAAAAAATAAGTCATGTTCCATAGTATTCCAGAGCTTTGTAATTAAAGGATGTAGAAGGAATGAAGTAAATCACAAATTTATTCAGCATTAGTAAACTTTTGAGAACTGTGATAAAACCTATTTGATCGGCATTGAGCCCATGATTCATTGCTTGCACTGGATGAACTTTGGCATTGCTCTGTGGGATTAATATTCTGGTTAGAGAACCTGGAGCAAAAGAACACCGAGGTTAAATCAGAAGGCATGTACTGCTGTTACTTATTTGAAATGAGCACTGACGGGATAAGTATATTTGTGTTACATTTTTGCATTGTTAATGCTGATGATGTACATTCTTTGGCAGTTTACTGGTAAGTTTTTTTTTCGTGTTAAGTCCAGAATCTTCATGGTAAATGAACATGTGGAATTTATTTAGCTAGGGTAATTTATTGTATTCAGTTTCAAGTAGAAGAGAAAATTGAAAGCCTATGAAAGAGAAATCTTTAGGATTGCACTAAATTGGGCTGCAAAAACTGATGAACTGGCAGTGTGTCGGTGGAAGAAGAAAGAGAAAAATGTGAATAAGTTAAGATGCTTTTGGCCATAGCACTGTAGGCTGTGGAAATGTATGTGGAAAACCTAAATACTGCTTAAATGTATCAGAGATAATGGGAACTGCAGATGCTGGAGAATTCCAAGATAATAAAATGTGAGGCTGGATGAACACAGCAGGCCAAGCAGCATCTCAGGAGCACAAAAGCTGACGTTTCGGGCCTAGACCCTTCATCAGAGAGGGGGATGGGGAGAGGGAACTGGAATAAATAGGGAGAGAGGGGGAGGCGGACCGAAGATGGAGAGTAAAGAAGATAGGTGGAGAGAGTATAGGTGGGGAGGTAGGGAGGGGATAGGTCAGTCCAGGGAAGACGGACAGGTCAAGGAGGTGGGATGAGGTTAGTAGGTGGCTGGGGGTGCGGCTTGGTGTGGGAGGAAGGGATGGGTGAGAGGAAGAACCGGTTAGGGAGGCAGAGACAGGTTGGACTGGTTTTGGGATGCAGTGGGTGGGGGTGAAGAGCTGGGCTGGTTGTGTGGTGCAGTGGGGGGAGGGGACGAACTGGGCTGGTTTAGGGATGCAGTAGGGGAAGGGGAGATTTTGAAACTGGTGAAGTCCACATTGATACCATATGGCTGCAGGGTTCCCAGGCGGAATATGAGTTGTGTTTTTGACTCGATCACCTATTCAGCATTAAGTCCAGACCTCCTCCATCCTTTGAGAGAAAAATATTATCCTCAACTGTCCACTGAGTCTTCTATCTCTTAACTTAAGCCTAAGCTCACTGTTAATGACTCTGAACCAATGGAAAAAAGTGCCTTCTATCCATTCTACCTATGCTCCTATATAATTTTGTTAGCTGCATTAGGCCTTCTCTCAACCTTCGCTCCTCCAAAGAAAAGAATCTCAGCCTATCTGATCTTTCCTTAATTCAGTCCCTCCAGACCAGGCAGCATTCTTGTCAATCTGCTCTGCAGCCCCTCATTGAGTCGCATCCTTTCTATAATGTGGCGACCAGAACTGCGTATACTCCCAGTTATGACCTAACCAGCATTTTATACAGTGCCTCCTTTGTCTTGTATTCTGTGTCAGTTAATAAAGACACAAAACTCCTATGCCTCTTAACTACCTTATCAATCTGTCCCGCTACCTTCAGGAATCCGTGGACGTGCACTCCAAGGTCTTTCTGATCTTCAGTGCTTTTCAGGGTCCTTCCATTCATGGTTCAAACTTTTGTTTGAATTCCGTTTACCACCATTCTGCCCATTTGATATCTTCTCACAGTATACAGCTATCCTCCTACTGTGTACATCTATCCTCCCAACTATTTTCCACACTACTGATTTTCATATCATCCTCTGACTGTTTTTGGTTCATGATTAGGTGCAGTAGTTACTTATTTTCCCTTTTGCCTGTCCTAACAATGATGTATCTCATGACTTATTACATATTAATTAGCTTGATACAGACCATCTTTAAATTGATGCATTCCTTGACTGTGAACTCCAGTACTGATGTAGATTGTTGAGTTGGTCGTTACATTGTTGTTGAAACGCAGTTGAATTATTTTTTTGAAAAGTTTAGAGGCTGTTGCAACAGTCGTTACTATTTTTATGGTGAGAGAGCTTGACTGAACATACAAAAAAAACTCACCTAATGTAATTGTCTGATACCTTTGCTGAGGATGTGTGTGGCTGGTTGAGTCATTACTAAGAAATATTTGCATCCAAAGGAATATTTGTATTTGACAATTGTTTAATATTGTAATTCTGACGTTCATTGATATGAAGCACTCCCTTTGTTATTTATTCATGCATATCCTTGTGCATTGTCATGTGCATTTCTTTTTTTAAAATTAGAGCTCCTCTTACCTTGGCACTTTTAACAGGACCAAAGAAATGCTTTGTTATATCTGGAGAGTGTAATAAGCTTGTATGTTGACTATGGGTCAACAATCCACTAACTGTGGCTGACTGATGTGTCAAATTGCAACATCTTCATAGTCATACAGCACGGAAGCAGACCCTTTGGTCCCACCGGTCCTTGCTGAACATAATCCCAAACTAAACTAGTTCCAACTGCCTGTTCCTGGCGCCCACACCTCACAAACCTTTCTCTTCATGTGGTTATCCCAATGACTTTTAAATGTTGTAGCTGTACGTGCACCTGCCATTTCCTTAGGAAGTTCATTTCACACACGAGCCTCCCTCAGTGTAAAAGAAATTTGCCTTTTTTAATCTTTTTTAAAATCTCTCCTCTCACCTTAAAAATGTGTCCCTGAGTCTTGAAATCTCTCAACCTAGGGAAAAGACAACTGCCATTAACTGTATTTATACCTCATTATTTTATGAACTTCTATTAGGTCACCTCTCAACCTCCTATGGTCCAGTGGAAAAAAGTCCCAGCCTTTCTTTATAACTCAAATCTTCGATATGCAGCAACATCTTGGTAAATCTCTTCTGAATCTTCTCTAGCTTGATAATATCCTTCCTATAAATTGGCAGCCAGAATTGGACACTGTATTCCAGAGGAGGCCTCACCAATGTCCTGAACAACCTCAACATGATTTTCCAACTCCTATACTCTTAAGACAAGCGTACCAAATGCTTTTTTTAACCACCCTGTCTATAAGTGATCCCATTATGTACCTGTACCCCTAGGACCCTGTGTTCTACAACACAACCCAATTAAACCTATGTTTGTAGCAATCCATTCTAGAGATCTTTTGAAATAAAATCAAATGCACCTATACGGTGTTCTTTGGGATGAGAACTTAAGCATCGCAATAATGGTTACCCTTGGGCTACTTGGTGCCAAAACTGTTAGTAACTTAATCTATCTTAGGATGTTTTATTAAGTTTTTACAAATGGACACAGTTGTAAAGTTGTGTAGCTTTAACCAAGATAGAGGTATTTTTGTTATGTGGTAAACATTGCAATACTTGAAGGAAAATTGAATGGATTTGGCAAAATTTACTAAAATTTGGATATCCTATTTTGAAAAAGTTGCATGATAGGCACTTTTTTGAAGTGGTACATGTTGAATCTCATTAGTCTATTTGATCTGATATTTATGTTGAACGGCAGTGGTAGGCAATGAATTGTTTTGAAGATATTTGTTTACTGAGTCCTGAAAACAGTTTTTAAACCACTTGTATGTGCAATCAAAACAAAATTTACTTTTCTAAGTTAATTTAACATACTAATTAACATATCTTAAATTTTATCTCTCCACAGATTCCATATGATGGAATATATGCAAACATGCGTATGGTCCACATTCTTACATCAGTTGTAGTAAGTACACATTTACGTGCAAGTTTTTAACTTGATTCTCAACATAATTGCTTGAAAAAACGCATAAGTGCACCTTTCCACATTAGTATTAGTGTTCTGCTTCCTTTCTGTAAACTTGTATGTTTTTCCAACACTATTTTTAATGGTAATGTAGCTCTTCTGTTATAACATGTTCCCTGTGTCAATAACTTGGTGACAATAAGTTTCTAGATCCCTGTTTCAATCTCAGCCAGCTTAATATTGATGAACCATGTAGTGGCACTGTTTACTTAGTACCCTATTAGTTTAATATGGTGGTAGCACTTCCCTCTCAAATTGAATTATAGATTCATCTACTACAATCAATCTAACACTTTAGTACAGAGCTCTAGTGCAGACCCTACCTCTGGGACATGAAGCCCGAGTTCAAGTTTCACCTTATTTAAAGATGTACAATGCTGTCTCTTCGGTGCCGCTTCAGCGGAATGCCACAGTTTTTGAAATTGCTTTCATTTGGAGGAAATGTTAAACTGGTACACATCCACATAGAACCCCTACAATGTGGAACCTACACCGATTCTCTGAAGGTCATTTAACAGCCGCCCATCCTCCCCCATTTCCCTCATCTGACAGCACCCCCACCATTTCCTCCTGCAATACGTGTTGCAGTGATTCAAGAATATAGCTCACCACTACCTTTTTCTGTGGTACACATGAGGGATGGGCTAAAAATACTTACACATCCCAAAATCAATACAAAAGAATTAACTGGCAGTTTGGCATTCTTGCTTTCAAGTAGTATCATTTGAATATTTATTTCTAATTATGGGTCATCCATAAACTGAGTATTCTTTCTGGGCGTTCATCTCCTGTTATGTAATTGATGAAATCACATTGAATTTACAACTTGTAAAGAGGCTGTTTGTCCCTGGCATTGTTTATTGTTTTTGTGAGCAGTAATTTGAGTGGATGCTGTTTTTACATGTTGAGTTGGTCTCTGCTTAAAGCACCTAACTCATGCCATGCATTCATTCCCATACCACTTGTGACTTTTCTTTGCTCTTGGTTCTGAATGTATTGCTTTTAATGTGGTATCAATTTCTGTGGTTTTTGGACTTGTCACTTAGTCAGAATTGTTGCTCTGGATGTGAGTTTGCTCGCTGGAAGGTTAGTTTTCAGACATTTCACAAGGAAACCTAAACAGATAAATAGAAAGCGGGACATAACACCAGCGCTTCATCGGAGGCTCACTGATGATGTTACCTAGAATGGTGACGAAATGTCTGAAAACTAACCTTCCAGCTGAGCGAGCAAATTCACATCCAGAACCTCAACCTGAGCTACAAATCTTCTCAAAACTCGCTAGAATTGTTGCTATCCAGTTTACCTAATTGAGTATTCTCCATTTTTTGAACAAAAAATATTTGCTAGTTTTTCCTAGCATTTGTATTTCCTATTACAGGCAGCAGGACGAGTGAATGTAAAATTGGACATGATGGCATTGGCATCATGCCTTGCTGCCTACTTGGTACTGTTGGAAATTTGCTCTCATATGTTGACACACTGGGCGACCCATTCACCTGCTGGTCACTTTGAGGCCCCTAAGTGGCTAATTAATGATATCTCCTGCAACAGGGATTTTGTCATAGCCAAGAAGGCTGGTTTCATGGGTGTAACTTTTTTTGGGGGGAGCGGGGAGGTGTTGCAGTGTCATACCTTCTGTTCAGGTACCCTCTGACCCTAATAAAGCTCTGGGCTTTGGGCCCTCTAAAAATGTATCTGGTAATGAATATTCAGTCCCACATCCAGCCCTACTTGATGCAAAGATTTTAAGAATGCAGCATCATTGTAATTAACCAACTTTATTTGAACATGCACAAAGCATTATAAAATAAACATTTAATACTCTTCATTGCCCGTTTCCGTTTCCTTTTCCTTAAACCATCTTTCTCATTAATCCCTATCCTTGGAGCAGAAAGGATAAGAAATTTCTGCTCATAACACCCTCTGAATTAATCTGTTGCTATTTTTCGTATGTGCTGTTCACAGCTCCTCACCATACGCTTGAAGACTTTTTGTCTTGTTCACCTACATTTGAAAATATATTTTTAAAAGGACATGTGCGTATCCGTATCAGGCAAGCGTGAAGTAGTGTGACTATATTACAAGATTCAGTTACAGTCAAAGAAAAAACCCTGTGTTAATAGCAATGCAGCATCTCCCCTGGGCACACTTATGAAATCAGGATGTGGTCATTTTGGAAGCACATTATACGGGTGGGTCTGAGAATCTATTTGCACCATAAATTCTCAGAAGTTTTTCAGGTTATTGGGTCAATACGATCACCTATACCCCAAATTCTCCTTGCATTTCAGGGTGAAAATTTGGCCCAAGATTGCTTGAGTCGCAATTCTGCCAGTATCTAATGTTGGTTAATTGCAATTTAGTGCCAACGTCACTACTTTGGTGTATGCACCCCTTGGAAGCCAATTTCCAGTGTCAGGGAATCGGGAGGAAACACCAGTGTGCCAGTGAGAAATTGAGATCTTAATTCAATCCTCTGCCTGCCTGTTAGTTAGATGTATTGGATTATATGGCTGGAGTTTAAGAATGCCTTGGTGGCCCTGCCGCTACTGACTGAACATCAGAAGTTTGCCAAGACTCGCCGCACAGTAATTTTATGGTCGTCCGACTTTTGGCTAGCTCAGAACAGATCTTACAAATTTGAATAATCCCTACTACTTTGTTTATATTCCTATAAGGAACTTGGAATTTGGTTTGCTTTAAGTGAAGCTTGTCCTGTTTGCTGAGACTTATAACTAACTGGGTCTTGATGCCAGTACTCCAGAAATTAAAACCCTTTCCCTTTTAAGTATTGTTCTGTGGACTGTGTATTCATCAGCCTGATATGTTCCTGTTTTACTAGCCTAATGTGCAATAGCAGGAGTGATGTGGGATTGTTATTTGAGATTTTAATATCTAACTTGATCAAATCTGCTGGAGGACGTGTGCCAGGTCGAGTATAGATGTACCATCATGCAAGTTGTAATCGAAGGTGACTCAATTGTCTTGCCATAATAATTGGTTACAGAGGACTTAAATGCACAAAATGAAAGTAGTTTCAAGTCAGCAACTCAAGTTAATGCTGAATTTCACAAACTCGAGCAGTGGTTAGCTTAAAAAACTGACCCAGCTTTCATTTTCAGAGCACAAGGAGAAATTGCATCTAACCACCTATTTTCATACCAATCAAATCCTCAAATAGCAAGTACATAAAGCACAAAAAGTACCAATAACCTGAAAAGCTTCTGAGAATTTGCGGTGCAAATAGATTCTCAGACCCACCTGTGTAATGTGCTTCCAAAATGACCACATCCTGATTTCATAAGTACTATCTTTACTAAATTTACGTACAATTTAAAATTTACCCATAAATTGTGCAGCTCAGACAGATTCCTTCTCAGTCTGCTGACCTTGCAATTTGACGTGATTTTCCTTCTGGGTTTTATATATCATTATCTCAGCTGCTGAATTATTTTGTAATTAATTTTTTTGTTCCTTTTTCTTTTAGCTGTAGTAGATTACGAAGTATGTTTGAACCAAATGACTTTGAGAAAACGCTTGCTTGAAGGTTATTGCTCTGAAATTGAAATTACTTTAATGGCTTTCAGAAATATTCCAACAACAATCTTGAAAATTGATGTCGACTGCAATGGTGTAACTTAATTTGACTGACTTCATTTTGTTATGTCCAACCCTACAGGGTGCAAAATGTGAACTAAAGGTGAAGAATGGTGGGATATATGAAGGTGTTTTTAAGACCTACAGCCCCAAGGTAAGCAAGGTGTTTTGTGTCTTTCAGGTTCTTAAATTACACTATATCATAATATAGCTTAATATAAACTATTTGCATGATGAGAGATTAAGATGGCACTTTGACCAGTTGTCTACACCAAGTTCATGCTTTGAGCAGCAGTCTACTTTTATTATAGATGTACAGAGGTCAGTTATCAACTACTAAAACAATATTGTTTATCTCTAGCACATTTGTATCTTTATAATGACTCACTGCTAAGTGCTAAATCATTTAATTTGTTTGTACTTGAAACTACTAATTGTAACAAAACCAATAGCTCCAGCTTGCTAAAATGTTTGCTCTGTTTTTGAACTTCTAGCTGTTGAGTGGATGCTGGTTATCATTTGATTCTCCAAATGAATCTATGCATTCTCAATTACAGACAGTTAAAATCTCTATCTGTTCTTTGGAATCTGCCAACTACGCGTTGTTTTGCAGTGCTTTTTTGTGTCCTATTTCACATCTCTGGCAGTGAAATTGACATTTATTGCACTGATAGCTTGAGTTCATATGGTTGAAAAAAAAATCTGAAAGCAGACTGAAATGTAGAACCTCATGGAAGGTTTATGGAACTCAGCAAAGTTTGATTAACTTTTCAGTTTAAATTTAATGATGTAGGAGACTCAATTTTTCAGCAACATGGCCTTCTCATGACAGGGTAGAACTCTCTGCTGCTCTAACAGTGTCCAGTTTTCCAGAATTTTGAATAACAGCAAGAATGCCAATCCTGTTCCTGAATTCATTACTGGAAAGGATCCCTAGAAGGGGAGTAAGTGCTGTGTATAAATTGTCGCCATTGTGACAAGGAGTAGTTAATTTATGGAAATTCCGAGCCAACATTACACTGCAATCAATCCATTTTGAAGGATCTATCCTGTATCCGACTCTGAGATCTGAATAGTGTGGGTGACTTTTAACTGTCCTTGGAAATGGCTTAGGAAATTATTCAGTTCTTATAAAAATGGCTTGTCATCAAAATTCAAGATCACTTACTGCTGGATAATAAAGTGCTGGGTTTGCTGGTAATGCCCACACCCTGTGGATGATTGATTTTTTTAAACAATGCTGTAAAAGTTAGGGAAGAAACATAAGGGCAGTTGTCATGAATTTCTTCACTTAAAAGAAAGATCAATGGGGTATGAATTTGCAGATAGTAAGGAGGACAAGAATCCTAGAGTCATTTAAGAAGCAGTTGAATTCTACATTGGGGAATATCAGTTATTCTGGATGAATGCTCTTAGAAATACAACGGTAGAATTAAGTTTATTAAGGATGTTTTTGGATGTTTGCACTTGATGAAATTTCCTATTGCTACCATTCATATTGTGCACAGCCATACTTTTGACGTATTGTTAATTTCATCATAAATATGATACCTTGGAAAGGAAAGATACTGCTGTTGTTTATCATAGTTTTTGCTTGCTGAGATTTCTGTGTTTTGAAATTTGTTTTTCCAGTGTGACCTGGTGCTTGATGCTGCTCACCGAAAGAATGCTGAATCCACTTCACGAGAACTGGGACCAAAGCGTGAAGATATTGTTGAAAGTATCATTTTTAAATCTGCAGATGTCGTAATGCTGCATTTTAAAGATGTAGACTTAAGTTATGCAAGAAGAGGTATTGACTTTCTAACTTCTTACGAATAGTTACAAATTGAACTTGTATTTTGCGTTAACATTTTTAGTGTTAAGTTACTGGGAAGGTTCAGAATCGATACGTTAATTGAGGGAAAGAGCCCTACTTTCCATGTGAACCTGACAGTCTGTATTCAAGGACAGAAAATGTTCAGATAAAAGAATTTTACATAGACACTCAACAAGGAGCATTCACCATCACAAATCAAAAGAGGGTCACTTTTTAGTATCTCAAAACAGTTAGGAATGGGTGGGGCAATACAATCATGAGTATTTACATTTTTAATATTAAGTGTAAGGAGAAATTCCATTTAAGTTCAGCTTATCTGCAACATTGCAATTCTTTCAGAACTGAATGCCTTTAGGTTTTGATTTTTATTTCTTTTAAATGTGTTGTAACCAAAATCTCAAACTATTACGACTGCACTTTGATATTCCATTTTAAACTTCAATGACATACCTGTTAAAAGTTAATGTACTGTGTGTCTCTATGAAATTCCCACATTGTCTCTGGCACTCTGTCCTTTGTCCACAGAAATTCTTTGCCTGCTGGACTTGACTTGGTAACTTGAGTGTTAATTATTGTGATTCATTGACTGTGGCAAAATCGTGTTGAAAGTTTTGAGCGTTTTTACATGAATATTCTTACTATGGTTCGTTCAAGTGTTTCTATCCGAGAATAATTGAGGGTTGTATATAGGTGCAATGTTTGTCCTCATTGCCCTTTCCTCTAACTGTGCACCATTACCCTTTTCAGTTTGGCTAAGTGGTAAACATAGCATTAGTTTTCACATGCATGCTGATGACACCCAGTACGACCTCAACATCTGTCTAGACTCCTGTATTGTGGCTTAATTAACCAATTGTTCATCAAACATCTAATATGAGATTACCAGACTGCTTGTCAAAGTCTAGTATTAGGTCAGAAAGCTCTTAGAGTTAATTACTGAAGTTGTTGTCTTTAGTCCCCAAAGCAAACTCCATTCCCCAGTCATACTTTCTCATATTTTCACAACCTAATATGGCTGTACCATCAGCAGTAACACCTTTTGGATGATATATTAAAACAAATGCCTTTCTGTCCCTTGAGGTGAATGTGCGGCACAATTGACAAAAAGGGCAGCAAATTCTCCTTGTGTCCAAGTCAGTATTCCTATCTCTGCTAAGACTCAATTTCTGTTTTTCAAAAGCTACTTAGTACTTACTTTCTCGTGTGGGAAGCTTCTGCTTTACCCTAACTGTTGAGAAAAGCTACCTTAATACTCCAAGAAGAATACTGCAACCCACATTGTTTGCAATGATTGAGGTAGGTGCAGGTGTCCCTCAAAGTTATTATCCATTTTCTGGACTCCCAGCTGGCTACATACCATCTGGAGCTGAATGCAACCTTCTCTTAGACTTCTAGTTCAGTTTAGGAAACCTGGTCAGCATGAGTGAGTTGGATCAAAGGGCCTGTTTCTGTGCTGTGTGACTCTGACTGTGTAGCTAAGAAGTGATCTTGTGATTCCCACCTACCTTTCCTCCTCACTCCCTTTTCCACCATGAAACTAAATGTGTTTGCTCCATTTTAACATGTAGTAGATTAGGATTTAAATAGTGACTGGAAGCCTGATCAATATGAATGAAGCCTCAAAACAATATCCTTGTCTTTGAATTTTATATTCATCCTTTCATGGTGCTAAGTAGCTTGAAAGTTAGTCTGAATTTCATAGCCCTGTAAAAGGCTATTCAGTCTCGACGCATTATTCATTCATTAAAAATGCTACCAGTGCTCATGAAAAGAAAATTCTTTCTGTGGTAATGTTTTTTTCTATTCTCAAGTCCTCAATGTCTGATTGTAAATTAATTTACAGATGTAAAAATAGCCATGTATCTGAGAAAGGTTCGCTTTCCTGAGCATTGTTACTTTGCTGCCTGAGCATGGAAGTTGGCAGGAGTTGACCCATGTTCGTCCCTGTAGATATGTTACCTTTTGTTTTGGGTGGACCATTTTCTCACTTCTGTCTTTGATTAGCCATCAGAAGATTGGTTAGGGCTATCCAGGGCAATTCCCCAATTTATTGCTATCTGCTGAGGGAATTGAATAAAGCAACTTTCTTGTAGGTTGTGTGTAATTAATAAGCTATCTAGTTGTAACAGTCTATGTTTAATTCCAGTTTTCCAACTTCAAGTAGAATTGTGGAATGGCTACTATAATGAAGGAGGTGCCCATTCCATAATTTCCATGCCAGTTCTGAGAGATCAGCTTAGCTAGTTCCATTTCTCACTTTTTTTCCTCCGTGGTCCTGCAAGTTTATTTTCTTCCACGTGTTTTGAAAGCCTCTATCAAATCTGTCTCTGCTATACTCTCAGAAAGTACATTTCGGATCCAAACAGTCATTATCGTGGGTTTACCATTTGTCAGAGACATAATTGAACCAGCCAGAAGAATACTATGTGCGAAAGAGCGTGTCAGAGACTGTAAACTCTGGGGCAAGTAACTCTCATCTTATCTTACCAAAACCTCCCAACCATCTACAACTCAGCATGGTGCTGCGCTGTCTGCTTGCATGGGCTAGTGCACCTCCAATGTTGCTGAAGTAACACTTTTTACTACTGGTGTGCAGTGGCAACAGTGAATGCCATTCAAGAAATGCAGTATGGCACCCCATCAAGGTCCTTCTGACAGTTTACAAATCGTTGACTTCTACCACCTAGGAAGATAAGGACCAGTGCACAGGAACTCTTTACAGAAATTCCTTCCACACTGGACATCACCTTCATTTGGAACTATCTTGATTTTTGGCTGTCAAAATCCTGGAACTCCCTTCCTGATAGTGTGTTGATGTTCATTGGCCAGATAGATTACTGTGGTTGAGGAAGGCTCTCACCATCTCAAAGGCCATCTAGGATGAAGAATAAATACTGACCTTGCCAGTGATGTTTGAAGTCTGAAGTCTTGCAGGACCCCAGGGTTGCTGTCCAGTTAGAGAGAGCTGACTGATGATGGTTTAACCAGAGGTTCTCACACTTAAGTTGGGAGAGTGTTTAAGGAGAGTTCTTCATGAGTAACCTCAGCAAGTGTGGGAATCGAACCCGTGCCGTTCTACTCAGCTGAGTTAACATTTGCCCACTGGTGACGCACAGATACAAAAGAATTTATTTTACATCACCGCATTAAAAACAGTTTCCATCTTCATTGCTTTACTTATCAGTCACCTTAAATTGTTGTCCTCTCGTTCTGGTGCTTCCATGAAAGGTTACAATTTCCCCCTATCTACTTTATCCAGATCCTTTGTGATTCTGGGCATCTTTATCAGATGTCCTCTTAATTTTGCCTTCTCCAAGGAGAGCAACAGCAACTTCTCCAATCTATTCACATAACTGAGTTTACTAATCTATAGAATCATTCTTGTGAAGGTTTTATGTATCCTCTTCAATGTCTTTGCATCTTTCCTAAAACGTGTTCATAATAGGATGCAGTACTTCAGTTCAGATACTGCAGTTGAGGGCTCATCATGTTTTACACAGTTTTATCGTCACTTCCAGTCTACGCTTCTGTTTCTGAAGTCCAAGGTCTCTACGCTTTATTAACCTACCCTGCAACTTAATCGATTAATGTGCATATGTCACTGTAGTCAAGGACCCCTTTGAGAAACCTATCCTTTGTTGTTTTCTGTTCTCAATCTTCTGAGCTGAGTAAATCTATTTAGTCCAAAAAATGTTGAGCCTTAAGTTGTGGTGCACTATTCGTTAATTAAACTGTGACTATCAAGGTATTTTACAGTGTTTTAATATAATTCTTCTAATCCAGCCTTGCTAATTTGCTCAGTTTAAACAGGGAAATCATGTCTTAATGTCATGCGGAATGTTGTCAAACCAATGTCAAATTACAAAATATCAGTTTGATTTGTGAGTTTTTAAAATAAAAAGTTCTATACCTCAACACTACATATTTTGTTCAAAAAATCAGTACAAGAGACTTCTGGAATCACGTTAACAGAGGGAGAATTAAGTAATCAGTAGTGAAAGGCAATCAGCAAAATAAGGTCTCTTTAGCACAGAAATTAATAAACTTCATAACAGAGTTCCTTCAAAGAGAAGTTGAAATAATAAACATACTGTTATTTGGTCTCATCAGTTCCTTAGAAAGAATAACTGAAAAGTGATGTACAGCAAGAAGTATAAAAGTTTAAACTCTTTCATATCATTGTTAAAAAAATTTTTGAACTAAGATTTAATCTAGATCTTAGGCTTTCTTTAATTATATTTAGTTTTGATGAAGCATGTTGGTATGGTACAATTAAGACCAACACAAACTTTGTTCTGAAGTGCGAAATGTTCTTAAAACTATGGTGAACTAAATTGACTTTTCAATTTAACAGTATGTTAGCGACTTTCGAAATATACACAGGAGCAGTTGAAAGTGTTAATGAACCTATTGAAACATTATTTGCAAGGGCTACATATTTTTACTGAAATATTCAATGGTACTATCATGCTGTATGCATTTAATCACTTTTCAGCACGTGTGAAAGTGTATTTGTGTCAACAAGATAAAGTAATTTAACTTATCAATGCAATTATAAATAATGAAAATTTAAGTTAAAATTCTTAGCAGAGAGAAAGTATGCGAAAAGTGTATTAGGGATTTTAAAGTATTAAATCCTATAAAAAGGAAAGTTTTCTAAATGCCTTCATCATAAAACGTAGAACATTACAGCACAGTACGGGCCCTTCGGCCCTCAATGTTGTGCCGACCTGCCATACCAATCTCAAGCCCATCTAACCTACACTATTCCATGTACGTCCATATGCTTATCCAATGATGACTTAAATGTACCTAAAGTTGGCGAATCTACTGCCGTTGCAGGCAAAGCATTCCATACCCTTACTACTCTCTGAGTCAAGAAACCACCTCTGACATCTATCCTATATCTTTCACCCCTCAATTTAAAGCTATGCCCCCTTATTGTTCAAAGTAGTAACATGTTCTGTTGACAAAGGGGTGGCCCAATGATACACTTGGATTTCCAGAAGATACTTGACAGGATGTGGAAGCTTTGGAAAGGGTGCAGAGGAGATTTACTAAGATGATGCCTGGTATGGAGGGAAGGTCTTACGAGGAAAGGCTGAGGGACTTGAGGCTGTTTTCGTTAGAAAGAAGAAGGTTGAAAGGTGACTTAATTGGAACATATAAAATAATCAGAGGGTTAGATAGGGTGGATAGGGAGAGCCTTTTTCCTAGGATGGTGACATGGCAGGGATCTTCTAAAAATGCATGTGTTTTTCTGCAGTTACCTGGCTTTGCCAATCGTACCAGAGGTTTAATTTTGTTCTTCAGTAGGTTTAAAGCTGCTTAAGCTGTGAACCAAACAATATACTTATTTTGCAAGATTCTGGGAAATCAGTTGTTTAATCATTTCGTCCTGTGAGTCAATTTATGTGAAAGTGAAAAAACTGAACTCCTGGTGTGAACATCTATGTTCATAAGGAGCTGGGCAGTTGCACAACACAAAGAGGGAAATAATAGTCTAAGTAATTTGCAGTGTGATTTCTTGGAGCATTTTTGTCCTGCATCATCACCTCACTGCAAACAATGTGATTAATTACAGCTGTCCACCAGCCGTTAAAAAGAATGGTAATCACATTTTCTGAATTAATACTACTTTGTCTGCTTGGACTTTACATTAATGCCCTGGTGGGTGTATGGTGACACGTTCAAAATATTGGTTCAAATAAACTACTTACGATCAAAGGTAGCAGTAACATTGTGGATTGAAGGATTGCATCTGCAGCTAGAAAACTGTGGAGTGCTCTAAAGAGCAACTATGGAAATTAACATTTGTTGTTTAATGATATGAGATCAGTATCTTTTTAAAGTAGAATCCTTGCTGGATAATGTGCCCTTAGGTCTACATTCCCCTGGTCAAAACTTTAATTTTGGAAACATCAGCCATAAAAAAATACATGGATACATACACAGCAGTATACTGACTTATTCCTTCACTGTTTCATGCTAATTCCCAAAACCAAATGGCCCCAGTGAGGGTACCACATTGTTTGCATAGAAACAAAATTATAGAAATGTTATTGGTTACTTAATATTGTCACAAGATAGTATTAATTGCATGACCCCATTATTTAAGTCTATACAATGTAAAGCTAGGAACCAATATTTTGGAGGCTTAAAATCTGAGTTATTAAATATTGAACTTGAGGTAATTTCATGATTAGACTTTTCAGAACTCAATGTAGGGACAAGGCTGAAGGGGCTAAGAATGTTCACATTTTTGAGTCATTAGGAAACTATGGTGACTGCTCAAATAAATTGTGGATTTCGAAAAACATTTTGGTGTAGAGAACAAACAGAAGCATTCCCATTCTTGCACTGGACCTTTCTAATCAAGACCTAAAGGATAAGTATTATTGCTAAGAATGAGTTACATCACCTCTTGTTTAGCAAATTGCTTTCATATCAGGGGTTGACACCAAAAATATTTTGATGGTTGCAACTGGTAAAGGGTGATCGTTAAGTATTCAGAAATATGAACATCACTGAAGTAGTGGCAGTCCCCCCAAATGTATGGAGATGATGTGAAAGTAATTGATTATAGAATGGACTACTGTGGATGGGCTTGCATGATGAGTGGAGGTTGTGATATGAAGAAGTAATGTCGGCCAGATTACTAAGGAGCCCCTTGGTTACTTGAAAGAAAACAGGATAAATGACTAACTTTAACACATTTGAAATCTATATGTCCATGGGCATAACTTTGGTTGCAATGTTTACATTGATTGGAAGTGCATGATAGTAGATCCCAGCTTTGAATGCACCTGTGAGTGTGAAATGATTCAAGAACCGGGTCCTCTCAAGAAATTAAAGAAATCCTACTGTTCGTGGGAGTACTCAAGGCTTTAAGGGGCCATGTCGGTTTTTATTATTGAAATTACTAAATGAAAGGCACGTGGCCTATAAGCAGTATTGTTCAGAGCCAATCAGAAAAAATAGGACTGTTTTAAACTAGGAATTGTTGCAGGTAATCTACAAAAGACAAATAAAATAGTGATCAAAGAACATGCAGTGAAGAGAATTATAAGCTGTGGAAGGTTAGAGTGGTATTCGAAAAGGGCTTTGACACGTTGGTGGAGTAGGCAGGGGGCAGATGAGGTTGAATGCAGAGAGGTAACAGGTGATGCATTTTAGTCAAAAGAAAGACAATACACAATGGGTGTATAGTTGTAAATGGCATGCTGGAGTGGAGGGACCTTGGTGTATATATGCATACATTACTGAAATTGATAGAGCAGGTGGAGCAAGCCGTTAGTGATATTCAACTTGTCTAAGTCTCTGATGTATTGTGTGTAGTTCTGGGCATCGTATTATAGGAATGATATGACTGCATCGGAGAGAGTGCAGAAAGGATTTACAAGAATTCTTCCAGGAATTGTTTCAGTTATGAGGATAGATCGAAGAAGTTGGTACTGTTCTTTGAGAGAAGAAGGCTGAAAAGGGATTTGATGGAGGTTTTCAAAATCATGAACAAACCAGACAAAGTTGATGGGCAGAAGCTACTCCTGCTCACAACAGGAAAAAAGGACATAGATGTGCAAACTAAACAAGGGTGACGTGAGTGTGAAAAGAATGGACTTTTTCACACAGCAAGCAGGTAGGAAATGGCATATAGTACGCGGAAGCTTGGTGGAGGTAGGTCAGTTGAACATTTTGAGAGGGTGTTGGGTGATTATTTGGATAGAAGTGGTATGCAGAGTTGTGGGGAAAAGGCAGGAGATTGGCATCAATGATAGAATGGTGGCAACGCAATGGGCCAAATGACCACTTCCTGCATTTAAACATTTCAGATCCTTTGATTCTGAGATATTGCTCAAGATTTGAAGTATTGGAGGTCTGGCAAAATACACTATATTACAAACTTGTTGGGATTTTATTTTTGAGAAATGATTAAGTAGTCAAGTGGCCCGATGCATATAACAGAAATGAAGCTTTTACTGAACTCATGGGAAGTTATTGGTCATCTAGTTTTGAGAACACTGCATAACATTTAACCCTTCCAACATGAAAACAACGTGATATTGTTATTTAAATGGTCAGGGATTGGGGAATATTGATGTACAAAGTGACTTGGTTGTCCTTGTACTTTAGTCTTTGAAACAGAGCATATGGATGCAGCAGCAGTTAGAAAGGTAAATGGTATGTTGGATTTCATTGCATGAGGGTTTCAGTATAGGAGCAATAATGTACAGTTGGAGCAAGACAGGACTTTGAGACCACACCTCGTGCATTGTGTGCAGGTTTAGCCTCTTACCTAAGAGAAGATGTGCCTTTCAGAGATGGAGTGCAATCGGTCTTCACCAGTCTTGGACTGCTGGTTTGTTTTGAGGAGAGATTGGGTTGACTGGGCCCGCGTTCACTGGAGTTGAGAAGAATGGATTTCATTTAAACAGAAATTCCCTAAAGGGTTGGAAAGACTGTAGGAATGATATTTCCCCTGGCTAGGGTGTCGGCAACAAGGGGTTGCAATCTCAGGAAAGATGGTATGTCATTTAGGACTTACATGGTAAGTTTCTTTATTTGGAGAGTGGTGAACCTGTGGAATTCTGTACCTTAGAAAGCTGTGGAGTCAAAGTTGCTGAATATTTTTAAGAAATAAATTGCTTTCTAGAAGCTAAAGATGCCAAGATATATTGTCGTAGAATGTTGAGATAGAGGATTGTCCACAATCATGTTGAATGGTGATTTACAAAATACATTTCAACTTTCACTTTGGCAGTTCTTAAAAATTTACAGGCTGGACATTTAATTTGCTATTTTTCCATTGAATTTAAAAAGAAACGCCAAACTTGATTTGACATTGCAGTTTGACCCCAATATTTTTCAGCATTTTAGTTTCCTCTTGAAACTGTTGTTTGCAGAGTATGTGTATCACTGACTTGTTTGACGTTTATTGCCCTGCCTCGGTTACGAATGAATTTTTAATATGCTTTTAGTTGGTGGAAAGACTAAATTACAAAATACTGTTCAACTATGCTTTGACTGATCTTAAAACTGTACGCCGTGTATTTTAGATAATAAAGTGTGAAACTGGATGAACACAGCAGGCCAAGCAGCATCTCGGGAGCACAAAAGCTGACGTTTTCGGCCTGGACTTAATTTGCTACTTTCAATGATTGTGGTGACGGCATTAGCAACCTATAATTCTGTAGTTAGCTATTTTAAACTTGACATATGCCTCTTTTCCATTTATTGGGGAAGCATGGATGACAGCTAAAGTATTGAGGAATTTAAGCTACAAGGTCACTACTAGTTTTTCATCCACTATGAATGGACAGAGAAACTATGCCTGTGGACCAAAGGCACCCCAAATCACATGTCTGCCAAGTCTTCAATATTAAATGGTTATTTTAATCAGTAAATTGATTTTCAAATGTCTGTCTGCTCTGCAGTTGAGCATAACTATCACTCCATATTTTCTTATGAATAGTTCTAAGCTAAAGGAAATAACTGATTTAACCAGCAAATTTAGAAGCATAGAAAATAGACTGAATGGCCTACTTCTAATGCTGTTTAAAAAATTTTAGGAAATACCTATGTACAATGAATGATGTATGACAGGAGAGTGATATATAGGACAATGCAGCTGCTACCCAGGATTTTTTGGTTGAAGGTTTTGAGGCGTTTGCTCACGGAAGACTTGACTCCTTGCTGCATTGCATCTGTAACAATCATATACGAGTGGTGAAAGGAGTGAATGTTCATAGGTTGCTGATTTAGTCGACTGCTTTGTTCTGGATGGTGCAGAGTTACTTGTGTTGTAGATCGCCATATGCTGGCAGATGGTGAATATTTCAACACAAGCCTTGTTTCTAGGAAGGGTGAACTTTCAAAATGTTAATTGTTGGTGACATACCTATGATAATACCACTTTGTCATCAAAGGGAGGTGCTCCATTTTTTGTTGTCTTGGAAGTGGCTGTTTTCTGGCACTTGTCATTTGAATGTACTTTGCCACTATGTGCATTCCTGAACCTGTTGCATGCAGTCACAGACTGTTTTGTTATTTGAGGCAGTCAGAATTTGCCTGCACAATGCAGCCATCAGCAAATGGCTCATCTCTAACTCTGAAGAAAAGATTTGGTGAGCCAGCTAAAAATGTAATTCTGAAGAAATACTGCAGCATTTTCCAAGTATAGGTAATCAAAACCATAGCCACAGTGCATCATTGTTAGGAGTAGATACATCAAGTGATCTGGGCCCATTTTAAATTACTTGTTTGGAGTTGATATGTACAGAATATATTAGTGAAACAAGTTAAGATGTGTAGTTATCGATTCCATCCCTCTTTCAGCTTTGGAAAAATATAAACATAATTGACCCTTTCAATTTAAAAAAAAAAATTTTCAACATGTAACATTAATGTCATAATTCCTATGCATATAAAATATTGCAGAATCAAGGTTTTTTTGCAAGTGATGTTTGGGTGTAGTATCTAGATCTCCAAATCCACTTGTACTGTGTAAAATTTGTTTGGACTCAGTTTTGAAATCAATTTTCACAAATTGATATTTTCTTCTGTTGTTTGACTCCTGTTAAAAGAATTGTTTGTATAAAAAGCTAACTTGTTTATTAATTACATTCTGTCAGTTTTACTGAGAACCTCATGTAGATGTTGTAAGGAATGAAAAAGATCCCTGTGATCAGCAGTCTTGTGATTTGGATTGATCCATGCAATGAATGTTCATCCTTGGACATCCTGAGCCAGCTGCAGGCAAACAAATAACTGTTGGAATACTTGTTCGTGCTCCAAATCAAGTTTTGCTTGTTTTTTTTTTCTTTGTCATCTGTCTGTGTGGCTTTATCCTCTTTCTCCCTCATTCTCTTCCCTCTGTCCGTTTCTTTATTTCTGTGTACTTCATTTCACCTGGATCCCTGCTTGCTGATACCGCCTTCCTCACCGTCCTGGCATCTGCCCACTTGTGTCCACTCTGTGCCTTGCATTGCAATACGCTATCCAGAAATGTGTTTTCCATAAGCTGTGATCATTGCTGTAACATTAGTCAAAGTGGAAAAAACTGTTTCATACATGGTCATCCCCTCACTTTGAGCCCGTACACGGTATTTTTAGTAAATCAGTGTCACAGTTGAATAACCTACTTGGCAGGTACAATTATCTTAATCCTTAAAATATGTCTGTTTACTGATTGTTGTTTTTCCACCTTCTCTTTCTGATCTCTGTAGTTCCATCTGAAACAGGTAATTCTGATGTTTACTTTGTTTTTCTACCATATGTGTATATTAACACTGTCCCATTTATTTCAAACTGACTCTTAAGCTTAACACCTGCTTATGAACTAAGTTAAACTGGCAGTACATCTTTGAAAAAATTGCATGTTAAAATTCAGTTGGCGCTCGAAAAATATTCAATAACTGCTTTAAGAACAATCATTTGGAGTTTTCGTCTGAACTGATTTTAATGTATTTGAGGAATATACTGTGGAACCAACTTCACTTTATTGTCAAATTAAAACCAAAGTGGTCTTGAATACGTGTCAGCATTTGTCCTAAATGACCTTTTCGTCAGGAGTAAAGAATATGGCAGCTTAAATTATATACATTTGTGTAAAATTGTGCAATTGCTTGTATAAATATTTTAATTTGCAATAACAGATAAAGATACAAGTAGAAAGCAACTTCCATTTTATAGAGAAACTCATTGTAATTGATTTATTCTGAATTCCTGATTATTGAGCAACAAAAACTACTTAATTTGATAAGCTGAAAAGGACCTTAATTTTAGCTTATTGATTTCCCTCCATAAAACAGCTTACTTAAAAAAAAGACTTGCAACAGCTTCATACTGGTAGCTGCATTCAGAAATCACATTATAATATTTGCAGAATTCTATTGGCATTTAAGTTTCTAAATGTGAATTTAATCATTATCAGCATTTAGCAGGGAAACATAAAAGTAACACATCAGCATTACTGCATCTTGAAAAATCTTTAAGTCTTGCCTTTTCTTATTTAAACTAATGATTTAAAAAGAAAAAAATATACTTTGGGAATACTGAAATATATTTCAGCATTTTTGGAAAACACCCATTGTTTTGATTGTTATGTGATGCCGGTAAGTAATAGGTTAATGTGGTTTGCCTAAATAGATTTACAAACATAAGTGACACTCCCTGAAGACCACTTGATTCAGAAAATAGGTTACAGAATAAAAAAAGTCAAATGTGACACTTCAGAAGACAAATTATGGTATTTGTGTGCACTTTGCCAGCAATGTTTATGGCAATCTAATGTTACTGAGGTGAGACAAAAGACTTGTAGCTTTTTTAGCATGTTCAGTGATTGTACAAACCGCGTGGCTGTTGCTGTAGTATTTCTAAAGGCTTTGCTGTTTGAAGGAAGGAACATGTTATTTTTATTATTGCAAGCACCACTTTTTTGCGGTCTCTAGTAGATGAAGTCCGTAAAGTAATTGGTCGTATTTTAAGTTACATTGTCACTGTAATTTTCAGAGCCATGACATACTATAAATCAAAAATCCCATTCTAATGTTTTATACATGGTTGTTAGAACCACGCAAATTCAGTCATGTAACCCCTAGTTACTTTCCACTGTGCCTTGCTATGCATTCCATCATCATGGAACCTTGAGTATACTGTTGCTCTCAGTTACAACTTCAGATCTACTTTCATTTTGTATGGTTTTCGTTGCTTGTTTTCATAGAATTATTTGAGGAATTGGAGTGTTTCTTGTAATATATGTAGTTGTTAGTTTAATGGAAAGGAAAACTGTAATTTGATTATAATGTGACATTGGTGAGTGATAGTCTAATGTGCTTAGCCTAGCCGTAAATAATAATCCCTGAAGACCACCTTTGACATTACAGAAAATAGTTTGCAGTATCAAATGATTTTTACTATGCTAAATTAAACATTGATAGCATTCATGAGACACTTTCAACTTTTGGATAATGAGGTTGATGGCATTCAGTAAAAGAAAACTGGCAAATACAAGTGACAGATCTTACAGAATTCAATGTTTCTAATGCAGCACTGAGGCTCGACTCCATTTGACCTGTGTTGTACTCTTCCAATTTTACTTTGTGCTCATCAGGATGATTACAGGTGATTGTTATTGTGCCAACAGGGAACAACTAATAGTTCCAAATTTATCAACCCAGTTTCATGTTTGTGATTTTCTTAAAAAGCTGCGGTTTCTTCTCAACTTCACCAAAGCTCAAATAAGTACTGAGGCAATTTCTTCATCTTCCACGATAAGTTTAACCATTACACTTGATTTGTTGTTTTATACTCTATCCTCAATACCAGGGAGCAAGAAAGCTTTCTGTTAATTCCCTGCCACATCCTTATTTTGTTTGAAATTGATTTCCTTTCAGGAAAGTGCATTTCACTTATAAGTCTTATGAACTTTTTAATGTTTCTGTATTGGGTGTTAGCACACACTGTCTCCCAGACTTATGCCAAATAATGATCTGACAGTTTAGAAACCAGTCCATAGGTCACTATTTGTGTCATTATTGGTATAATAACTTCAAGTTCTGTGTGCAGCTTTGGTCTAGATTGTGGAGATGTCTAATGGAGAGAGGTTATAATACATGTGGAATTTAAAGAGATGTGTGTGGTGAGAGGTAAGTGGCACCTTCTGGAGGATTTTTTTGTTAGATGCTTTGAAAAGTAAGAGCCAAAGAGAGTGAAGAAGCAAACACAATGAAAGGAAAATCATTGTTGAGGAACAAAAAAAGTGACGCTACTGAGCGAATAACAGCCATTTGGTGCTTGGTTGTTGATTAATTGTGTAGTGGTGGTATTGCATACTTGGAAGAAAATAGTGGTAGGTTTGTGACCTCAGTCTTGTTTTAAGCTTCATCTTTTTTTAAATCAACCTGTTTAGAGATGTTATTTTACACCTCTGGAACAGGTGAGACTTGAACCTGGGCCTCCTGATTTGGAGAAGGGGCACTACCATTGGGCCACAAGGAGGACCCTTACTGTGACTGTGTCAATTACAGTACCTGTCTATACCTGTCTTGTTGCATATATCAACTGTTAATGGCCTTGCAGCAAATGTTATGGTTTTGCATTTGTGTCTCTGTTCACCAGAGTCTATGAAGCAGGTCTCCCATGCCCCTTATCAAATGTTGCAGATATGGCTGTGCTGACAATTATGACCTCAGCGTATGAGTCTAGAGCAATTTAAAGTACGTAAGTATAGCACTTGAGATGTTTGCCAGGTAACCATCCAGCAAAGGAACTGGGGCTATTTTTGGGAGAAGTTTTTTAAAAGAAAATTGTTGGAAGTGCTCAAAATTGTGAGGAGATTTTAATGAAATAAAGAAAATCACCTTTTGCAGGCCAGTAAATATAAACAATGTTTAAATATTCAAAATACTGAAGGGAGATGTCGAGGGAATTTATTTTGAGCATAACACAAATGCGTAGCAGTATAACTGAAACTATGAATGAATTAGAATCCATGACACCTTTTGATCTGTAAGTTGATAAATATTTAATAATTTTGAGGAGCAGGGAAAGACACGGCAATTGGAATCAAAGAATAGGTTTTTCAGAGACCTGGCACATTTATAAAAACTAGATGCCTCTTTCGTATTAGAATATTTATGAAGTTATAGCATCTTTTCTGTGCAACAAGTGATAAATCAAATGAAAGCCTATTTGAATGTTTCAGAGACAGTAGGAACTGCAGATGCTGGAGAATCTGAGATAACAAGATGTAGAGCTGGATGTCTTGGTCGAAACATCAGGTTTCCTGCACCTATGATGATGCTTGGCCTGCTGTGTTTATCTAGCTCTACACCTTGTTATCTCTATATTCGAATGTTACGGGTTAGTTTCAGCCACTCTTCATCAGTAATTATAATCTTCAGTTCCTTTTTTTTTGGGCTGGAAGTTAATCAGTGCTTTGGATCTATCTTTCCTTCACCTGATTCCATCAGTTCCACTTACGTTCATCGTAAACTTCCTGTTTCTCGTTTAAGATGAGATTCTTGTATTCCCTTTTCAGATAACTTCGTAATGCTTAATTTGTGTGCTCAAAGTTAAACACTTGTACTTGCTTTGAAAGATTGTGAAAGGCTATTAAGTTTCTTTTTGCCAAGTTTCTCCTGTGAGTTCATTAAGTCACTGACCCTTGAGTTTGTGTTCTGCTACCTCAGATGTAAACTGTCATTTTGACTACCTGCTTCTTCATATTTGATGAACATACTGATTCCCCTGACTCCATGCATGAATGCAGTTTACAGTATGTGTTGAGTCTTTGTCTGTGATTCTTGGATCAACTTTCATTTCCTGGTCTTTGTGCTGAGGCCAGGAGAGATGTGATTGATTGTAAATGTCTTAATTGCAGCTCTTACTGAGATCAGCTAGTGACAAAACCTGAATCAACCTTGAACTATGTGATGTTAAGTAAATTATTGCTGTCTGGACAATGGCTGCATTTTCCATACAGTTTCCATCTCAGCTGACTTTTTGCAAAGTACAAAATGGAAGCTTGATGATATTTCACTTTTGGAGAGATAGGAAAATGGCATAGGTTGCTCTTAGTGTTCTGTAATGTGTTCTAGGTGAAGTCTATCAGCAGAATAGGTCCCATTGTTCTCTCAGGGAACATGCAGTGATACTCCGGAAAATCTACAGAAATAAAGTGGGGTGAGATTTATGCTGAACAAAAAAAATTGATATGAACTTCTGAGCTGAAAAGATCAATTTGCAAGAGAGAAAGCTGATTTTGCTTGCCTAATGCATGGTTTCCTCGGTCATGTGTTAACTCCTTGGTTTAGTCATTGTGTATATGCAGGAACAAGACATTTAGATAACTGATCTGATCTGAGTATTTATCATGCATGTGATATTTTAGTGTTTTTCAGGATTGCACTTAAACGTCTTTTATTAAAACCATTTATCTTGTATTTCAAGGTTTTATGCTGTCATTGTGGACAGGTGGGCAGCTGGTCTATTTTTTCCACTTTGAGTGACAAATAGGAAGCACATGATTGTAACGATTCATCTGTCTGTCTCAACTTTTTCCTACTGGGGCTGCCTGCTTTCTGCCTAGAATTTTTTGCCTTGCACGGCCCCATTTGGAAGCTAAAAAAGATTATTTTAAAATCTGTATCTTCCATTTACTAGTATATTTTAATACCTAAAAGCAGCCTTTTTGCACTATTCTAAATTTGAGTACATGAAAATTATAAATGTGAATTTCTTATTGGTGCTCAATTTGAAATGCAAGCATTAGTTATCACCTTAAAGTGTCTTTTTAGATTGAATGTAAAGTTGTTTACCTATTAGGTATTTCTGTTGTCTCAAGCTAATATTTTGGAGCAACGTTTAAGATGTTTCCAGAAAATGAAGTAATTTAGGGGTGAAATTGTCAAAAAATTTCTCTTTGCAGATTAATACAAAACTTTTTTTTTAAAAAAACAAACTATTTCAGATGCTTTCACCGATGCTGCCATAGGTTCTAGACTAAATGGTGAGCACAAGGACAAAGATCTAGAACCATGGGATGGTGGTGATGGCACCAATGAAGATTTGGAAGCTCTGGAATCAGATGTGGTAAGCACTTTCAATTCTGAATTTTCAGAGCATGACAAAAAAAAACCCAAAAGTATATTAAATTGTTCCATACTCAGCATCTCATTATTGCATTTTTAGGAAGGAAATAATATTATATTAAGACAGTGGCCAAGCTTTCTCTATAGTTGGCTCACTGTTTTCAGTCTATTAGATTTGCATAGTCCACTTATGATTGTGAGTCATTGCTCAGAAGATATTTGAAAGCTTTCCACAAAGAAATCTAAGCAGTTAGATTTAGTTTTGAAGTTAACTGGGTGAATTCTTCAGTTACACCACATCTTGTGCAGATGGAAAAATATTGAATATTCTGCTGCTTGTTGCTGTTTGAGAATGAAAGCTACAAATCTTTTGAAGTTCTGTTTCACGCTACTTGTAATTTGCACTTTTTGTGAACATGTGATGCTTTGCTGTAGTTGTTACTTAATTTTTGATCAGATGTTTTGTGAAGCAAACTGGAAAAATTGAAGTGAAGTTCATATAAAGCACCGTTTCAAATTACACTGTCTACCTTAGTAATATAGCATTACAGCACTATTTTCATTTCAGAGTACTGACTTGGATTTTGCTAGGGGTCAAGGATTTAAAGAACTTGCTGCATGTACTTATTGATCATTTCTTCATACATAAAGTAATATTTCTGTTGGGTATCGTGAAAAATAAATCTCTATTTGAGAATTATTTAGACGGCCTTATACTTTTAAAGTAATACTACTCGAAAATCGATAATTGACAGTGAATGGATTTGATATCTTTTGTGTTGAGGTAAAAGTTGGTGGAATGGTTTCCTTCCTACTAGTAAAAATCATTTTTTTTTCCTTGCCTCAGTCTAATGGTTGGGATCCCAATGATATGTTCAGATTTAATGAGGAAACTTATGGCGTGAGATCAACCTACGACAGCAGTTTATCCTCCTATACGTAAGTGCATAGATTTCAATAAATGCCTTGAGTAACTACTTTGGTTTTATTATTTATTATACTATTAAAACCAATATAATATTTAAATTGTGACATAGCCCTCTTCAGGTTTTGAAAATTGAATGTGAATAACATTATGGAAAATGGCTGTAAATCTGCTTTATTCCTTTCTTGTCATGTTTAAAAGAATTATAATTAAAAAGAAACTGAAAAAGTGGGGTACAAAGTATAATTTGTCTAAAGTAACGCACAGCTTCTGTTTATTCATATATACTATGGAGCCAGATCTGCTGCCCAGTATGTCAAGGTATACTTTCCTGATTTTGATGGAATGCTGGTTTCACACTTTTGACACCAGTGTCTTCACTTTACCAGATTTTACACACATGCATTTCTTATAATCTTTGTTTCCTTGCACTTTAAAAAGGAATACCCTTAATTTTATCAGAGATAGTAGGAACTGCTGATGCTGGAGAATCTGAGATAAGGTGTAGAGCTGGATGAGCACAGCAGGCCAAGCAGCATCAGAGGAGCAGGAAAGCTGGCGTTTCGGGTCTGGACCCTTCTTCAGAAATGGCTCTGCTGCTTGGCCTGCTGTGTTCATCCAGCTCTGCATCTTATTATCTCAGATTCTCCAGCATTGGCAGTTCCAACTATCTCTGAATCGATTTTAACCCCACTGCGAAGTCCCATTTATGAAGAAGGGTCCAGACCCGAAATGTCAGCTTTCCTGCTCCTCTGATGCTGTTCGGCCTGCTGTGTTCATCCACCTCTACACCTTGTTATCCTTAATTTTATCCTTACTTTTGTTACACTTTTTTTGCAATTCTCACTTTCTTTGCATTCCTTTGTTGTCTTAATTGCATGTTTTTATTTAAATGTAGTTTTTCTTCATCTTATTCCTAATAGGTCTTAAGATTTTCATTGTCTTTATTTGTTGTGGTTTTCTGTAATTTCTTTTATCTGTGTATCTTGTACAGAGTACCTTTGGAAAGGGATAATTCTGAAGAATTTTTACGACGTGAAGCTAGAGCAGCTCAGCTTGCTGAAGAAATAGAATCAAGCGCCCAGTATAAGGCAAGAGTTGCATTAGAAAATGACGAGAGGACGGAAGAGGAGAAATACACAGCTGTACAAAGATCTCCGAATGAAAAAGAGAGCCATGCTGTCAGCCCCAGGTACTATCACACGTCTTTACAGATGTAGTATTCTGCAGCATTTAATCACTAATCTCATTGAAATTTCTCTGGGGTGGGGGTTGGGGGGGGGGGGGGTGGGGTGGTAAAGGGATCAGGATACAATGTAATTCCATATTAAAAGTGGCTTCCCAAGTCCTAATCAAGAATCTTAAAGCCAAATGCAAAGTTATGAATGACCATCTGGCTAAGATGGATTCAGTAAATAAACAGAAATATGTGGGAGTTAATAGTAGTAGGTAGCATTTAGAGAAATAATTCAAAATGTTGGACCTGGCTCTCAGTAATACATAGAAACATAGAAAATAGGTGAAACAAGCCTTTTGGTCCTTAGGCCCTACTCTGCCATTCAATAATATATGGTGGCAGATCATCCAACTCAGTACCCTGATCCCACTTTCACCCATATACTTTTGTCCCTTTAATCCCAAGAACTGTAAAGGCAATCCCCGGGTTGCGAATGGATTCTGTTCTTGAGTCCATTTGCAAGTTGATTTGTACACAAGTTGGAACATGGAGGATAATTTAAAGGAACTGTTCCTAAGTAGAAGAAATACTTGTATGTTAATCATTAAAATTACACCCCAGTGTGGGATTGCATATGTAAATACAAGCATTCATGAAATGGCGACTGCTGTGTCTCATGTCTCTTCCACAACATTTGACGTTTGGCCTCAACCACTTTTGATGTCAGATAATTTTACAGGCTCACCACTCTCCGGGTGAAGAAATTGCCCCCTTCTCCACCCCCCGCCCCAAAAAAAAGTTTTAAATGGCCTATCCCATATCTTTAAAGAGGGACCTCTGCTTCAGCAATTGAATCATTGGTAACATCCTTCCTGCATTTAAGCTTTGTTGCCATGTTAGAATTTTGTAGATTTGTGACTTCTTCCACCGCCCGATTTTTCTAAACACCAGTGAATATTGTCCTAACTGACATCAGTCTTGACATCCCAAGAATTGGTCTAGCCAACGCAAACAGATAAGCCAGTTGGAGAACCCTAGGAAAGTTATGATTATAGCCTAAGTAACATGAAGCAACAGTTAAAGCTGAAGTGGAAGTGATTTATCCAAGATTAATTGACTTGAGTCACATGAAGAATGCAAGAGGACATTGTATTCAAGATGAGAGTAAATACCTATCGGTGGATTTTCATTGAATGAAGATCACTTAGCAGCTTGACTTGGATAATGTTACTTCACACTGAGTACCCATCCATCCTGAGGAACATAGCAGCAGGTCATTCAGCTTGTTGATCCTGCTCCATTATTAAGCATAATAATGGTTGATCATCTCTTTCAAAGCCTTTGGCTCTCATATCCCTTCATGTCTTTCATATTTAGAGATCTGTCAACCTGTGTCTTAAACAGGTTTAATGTCTGAGTTTCCATAGCCCTGTGTGATAGAGAATTCCAACGATTCGCAGCCTTCTTAGTGAAAACAAATCTTAACTTTGCCCTAGGGGACTAATCCCTTGTTTTGAAATTGGTCTCCCTTGCTGTAGACTCCCTGTATATATTATCCTGCTAGACAGTATGATAAAAGTAGAGTCAATTATGTATTTACACATGCACTGTTTAAGCCAGAACATGATGGAATATAAAGAATGTGATTTACTTTCTCTGCTTGAGTCAGACCTTGAAATATTTTTGGTTATTATACGTGTCAACTTCTATTTTTTTCTGGACAAAAGATACCTGTAATCAATACATTAGAATAATGTGTCACAACAATGAATATGAAGGCAGCAAATAATGAAACCATTTTAGAAATATAATCCTTATAGCCAAAACAGCAACTAAGAATACACTAATTGTGCTTTTTGCAATCAGGTGGTGGAGAAGTAACCATTCAGGATTTTGTTCTTACTTATCTGAAGGTCGAGCACCCTCATTCCACCTCCACTCCTCTTCCCAGCTCTCTTTAATCTGCAGCTCCCCCAAACCCAACATCCAGTCCTGAAGATGGGTAATATCCGAAGTGTTGACTGCTCCTTTCCTCCAGATGCTGCCTGGCTTGCTGTGTTCCTTCAGCCTTCTGTTTGTCTACATGGATTCCAGCATCTGAAGTTTTTATTTTTGCCTATCTGAAGGCCAAGTTTGCAAGTATTGGGTGAAGTTGCAACTTACCTTTTCTGTGATCTTCCCAGTGATTGAATACCCCATTGCATTCCCATTCATATTTATACTTCAGCAACGGTAACTAGAGAGGGATATGGTTTAGTTGTTCTTCACTTTATACAGATTCAATATTTCTTACTGTTTTAGTTTTAGATCAATGATGTTCTTTTTCATATAGGGAGAATAAATACATTCCACCAGGGCAAAGAAATAGGGATGGAATGTCTTGGGGAAGTACAAGACAGCATTCACCAAGGATTGGACAGTCTAGCTCAGGCCCACCGTCTTCCCGGACTGGATCTCATACACCAGATTACAATCCGAATTCTGGGACAGACCAAAGAGTTGTTAATGGAGGCAAGTATTTACTTCAATTTGAGATATTTATCAATTACGTTTGTTGCACATTTGGACAGTGCAATCTGAAATTTCATTTGGTTCTGCAGTATGTAGAACTAAAATGTAGGCAAGTTCATAAATGGGCCTTATATCTGATTGTGTTAGAAATCCTGTGCTTTTTAAAATGGATGTTGCAGTGAGCATTGAGGTTATTAAAAGACATTATTGTATAATTGTGCATATTTCAATCCAGTTTCTTCTCGGGAAGAACGCTTGTTTAGTTTTGACTATGGGTCCGTCTAGGTCCACCATAGGTGACTTTTATTGTTTGTATATGGCATACTTTCTGTGGTACCAAGAGTATTTGAACATATAGATACAGCTGAGAGGAATGTTTATTTTTAGCACAAGTATTTATAAATGCACAGGATGTTCAAAAATATTTTTCGTGAATGTACCTTTGATAAAAACTCAGGACATATTTCTGTGCTTCTGATAGACTGAAAGTTCTTGAGCTCATAGTGATTATACATGATACCTTAATATTTAATTATAACCACAGTTTTCAATTATTTGTCTGAAATTTTATCCTTTTGGAATTCCCTCTCCACTCTCGCATAAGCTGCTTTGTAAGTGCATTTACAATAATTGTGACCTGTAAAGGGGCTTTAGGTAAACTATTCAGATATAAAAATGCACATGGCTTTGACTTCTAATGTACATTGGTTTACTGCACACAAGTCGACATGCTTTGAAATATTTCAATACCAACTGTTAAGGAATTTAAGGACTGGCTAGTTTGATAACTAGAAGTTGTAATCTATGAATTTTCAGTGCCGTAGGCAGTTGCTATTCATATTTAATTTCAAACTCCCATTTATCCCGTAGTGAATTCCATTTGACATGATGATCAATGTGAATTAGAGCACAGTTGCTCATCTACCTGAACCTTAAGAGCATGTAAAATTACCTTACAAAATTTCTTTGAATTAGATTTGGTTTCTCAGGTATTAACTGGACAATATCAAGGATTGAAAATAAAAGGAGCTACAGAAATGCTTCAATGAAATTGAAGTCTATATTTCAGCTAATATAAGGAAGAAAAATACAAGTAAATTTTAATTTGAAATTGAAAAGTAGAATGCAGATGGATGATTTGAATGTTTGCAGCAATTGTTCACTTTTCTATTTAAAATGACCACGTTGGTAGTTGATTTTTGGGGCTGTATGGATTTCATTCCAGGGTAAAATTCATTTTATTAAAAAGGAGACTGGCCGATGGATTTATTGTTATAGTGGCCATCCACTACAAGGATTATGTGTGGCACAGTAAGTTCACACATCGTTTCATCTGAAGTAACTGCCTTTCATCCAGTCAGGATGATAGCACACCATTTAGAATTTATTTTTATTAGTTAGCTGCAAGATGGCTGATGTTGAGAAAAAGTGGGGCGGGGTGGAGAAACCACCAGTTGGAACATAGATATATGGGAAAACCAAAGTAGGTAAGCTTTTCTTCACATTTGGCTATGTCAAGTTGTGGAGTACTTATATTTTAGTATTAAGAACTGAACTGAGATGTTTTGTGCCTTACTGTTGGCAGTCTTAGCCTTGATGAATTCTAAACTTGTGGTTTCTTCCTCTCTTTTTATGTAACTGCTAAATATTTCTGGCAATATAAAAATTTAGATTGATAACCCTTGCAGCTTGCACTAAATAATACTTTGGCATAATTTTGTATTCTACATTTCTCTTAAATTGAAGGAACTTAGCAATCACAATTATTCAGTACCTGTCTGTAGAGGGAATTTTTTCATGACCCCCAAATTCTTGTGGTAATGAATATCTCTGCTAATTAACAAACATTGGTTTGTGTATTTATGGTACTGAATGCAGTGGCATTTTGTGCAGTCATCTATCGATGCAGCATTTCTTAAATATTTTTGTAGAACTTTATTTACATCTCATGTTGAATGGTTCATGGAGCACCACTTGAGAAAAGCGCCTCAGGACAAGGAAAGAAGTCAGATTGTGACAAATTTATTAAGTGTGGAAGTCTTCGTGCACATCAGAAGTACTTGCTTTCAAAATACATTTTTCTTCCATTTTAAGATAAATTAAAAGCTTTGTTTTATTTTCCAAAAAGCTGAGATAAAGACTTTTTAAATAGTGCTGGATATGACTTTTCTCATCTTGTGCCAGTATACTGTGTATACTGCATATATTTTTAAGTGTACGTTATGTTTTCAAATGTTGATGAAAAAGTGTGAATTATTTTATAATTATTTATTGTCTTGTAAATTGTACATAATGTCATTTTTTTGTTACTTATTCCCATATTTTTCTTTAGTTTTTTACTTTCCTTCATATCATTTGTTCTGTCAGGTGTTGCCTGGCCATCGCCTTGCCCATCTCCTTCCTCACGCCCACCTTCTCGCTACCAATCAGCTCCCAACTCTCTTCCACCTCGGGCAGCCACTCCTACCAGGCCGCCCTCCAGGCCCCCTTCACGGCCTTCAAGGCCTCCGTCTCACCCCTCTGCTCATGGTTCTCCAGCTCCTGTCTCTACTATGCCTAAACGCATGTCTTCAGAAGGTACTGCAGTTAGTCCTTCCATATGTTTGTTTAATTTCTTTGTTATACAATAGTTTTTTTTTGTTTCTTAACCTGCAACATGTGTAACATTTTAAAACTAAGCATGTTTTAATCCTTCTTGCTTGCTATTACCTTGTCCGTATCCACTTTCTTTAAGTATGTTTTTGTTATTGGAAGTGAGCAATTATATAAATGTGTTTGAGAAGGTTGTGTGATGATTAGTGGTTGCATGTTGGTTACACTACTTGGCTTGACAAAATAAATGCCTAAAATCCAAAGAGCTGCTTCTGACATTCAAATAGGATTATTTTAGTGTGACACTGAATCTGAGATTTTTTTCGTTTACACTATGTGCGGGTTAATTTGGTGATGGGAATTGTGGGTTAAGAATATATGTCTGAAATAACAGTAAGTGGTCAGAGCTCATTGTAGCTTCACAAATTCATCAATGACTAGTCCAGATTGATGTACAGCTTTCCCTTCCTAAAAGTGCCTTGGACACTTTTTTTGCACAATTAGCCATGATTTTAATGTTTTAGATATTGTGGGAAAAAGTTACTACTTTAGGATCTGTCTTATTTCTCCCAAATTTTACACAATAAATTTTAGTGGTGAAATTAATATAATAGGCAATTTGAACTAACCACTTAATAGGGATCTCCAGTGTAACATTCTGGGCATTTCCTTGAGCAGAAGATGAGAACTCAAACAAAACCAAAGCAAAGCAGTGTTTGCTAGAAATGGGAAAAAAAAGCTAGAATAATAGGAATGCTCAGCATGTCGGACAGCATCTGAAGCAACGATTAACCTAAAGCAATAAGTCTTTCTCCAGAGATGTTACCTGACCTGCATATTTTCAATTTTTTATTGATCAAATCAGTTCAACCAGGTAACATTCTCCCAAGTTACATGCAATTATTTTACATGAATTTGGGCAATCTTGTAATCTGAGCTAAAGCTGATTTTAGTGCACTTGTTGCTGTTCTAGTGTGCAAAACTGCATTTGTTTGTGAAGTTAATATTTTGAGTTATTGCTGTGTGGCTGCTTGAGGCGTCAACTTGTATGACAGCTTTTCTGCACGTTTATTGCTGCTTAAACATTTCTTACATGTGGTATGTCATTGAAGTAAATTACATTTAGAAGGCTACTGCCTAAAAGATTTAATGGTTTCTATTTTGAGTGATAATCATTTTCAAATGATTACTTTTCCAATTCTAAGGAAGAAAATTAACTTGGAGGTGTAGGGTTATTCATTTGTACAAGTTAATGCTTGTACTTGTGTAAACGTTTTGTAAACAGTACTATGTGAGATTTTTCAGGTTGCTGAAGATTGTCATATAGTGTATAATCTAAATTGTGTAACGGTTTACTTACGTACTTTAAAAAGAGATCCACGTAGTGCCCAATGTGATTGTTTGAGAGTGCTGTTATGCCACAGACTGTAAGGAAGAAAAATCACTTGGGGTGGGTTTCTGGTCCTAATCATGGCTAATTAACGTACTCACTGAGAAGCGTGAATGTGTAGCAAGCGAGCACCAGATGGGCTTTGGAGGGAATGTAGCTTTCCAGCTTCAGTCAGGCAGATATATCCGTTGCCAGTTGCAGTGCAGGCTCAGCCATGATGGTTTCTTGGGTTAGATGGCATCCAAGGTAAAATTCAGCATTTAATTACCTTATCTGTACAAATTTAAGCTTCCTAAAGGTGACCTCAGAAATGTTAATATGAACAGGGACTACCTGATTGCAGTAAGCTTTCTGGAGAATGTCACTGTTGAACCTGATTCTCTTGACATCATTTCAATTGTATACTTTCGGTAGAGCTAATACTGTAGTAAATAAAAAATCATTGTTTTTCTGCTAAAGTTATTTTCCCTGTCTCCTGGACTAAGTTCATTTGCAGATTCCTGTTGCCCATTATACTTGTCCACTGAAGGTTGAACTTGAGGCCTTCTCGATCTATAAGTGAATTTAATACCTCTGCCTTCCCTGGTGACATTAGATGAAGTAGGATGACAGTATCTTTGGAGCATAGACTGTTGTATAGATCACTTGGGCTGAGTGGCCTATTTCAGTACTGGACATTCATGTAAGTCTGTAAATTCAGACTTTTTTTAATGGTTCAAATCAGTGAATGAGCAGCATTAAAAGCCTGTGGTTTTACGAACTGCAACGATATATTATCTTCTGAGTACCCTATATCTGCAAGTGACATGTGAGTGTAAAGATATTAGGAATCTCCAGGCCTGTAAACTTAAATTTGGAGATCATCAGTCTCTCATTTTCTTTGCCATTTTTCATGTACTAATATTAATTGTATTTTGTTTTGCCATCAAGGTCCTCCACGAATGTCTCCGAAGGCACAGCGCCATCCTCGTCATCGAGGTCCCTCTGGTCGAACTGGCATGTCTTCAGGCTCGGATTTCATAAGCCACAATGTATCTGGAGAAATTTCTGCTCCTGTCCCACGAAACAGCCCTTCAGGAGGGACTTGGTCATCTGTAGTCAGTGGAGGTAAGTCTACTTAAATTTGAAAAGTTGGATTTAACTCATTTCAGATTATCACTTAATCGACAGGTTTTTTTTTTAGGCATTAACAAATTGCATTTTGGGAGCAACTTTCTGCCTTTGGTAGGCTTTTCCATATTAATCAGACAAAAATGGATCACAAAACCAAAGAGGAGATATTAAAGCAGTGATCAGAGGCTTGGCTGAGGGGTTTTTGCACGCACCAAATGAAGAAATAGACAAGTTCAGATTTACTGGTTCTGGAGCATGTGGCCTGAGTCACATGAGAGTTTGCTGGAGGAGATGGGAGGGACAATATCATGTGGAGATAGTGGAGATTAGAGATTAGAAGTTGGAAGATGTAAGGCTATGAGAATCAGAGGGACTGATGAATGAGCAAGTGTAGATCAGGAAGGATGAGAGTTACAATGAGAGTGGGAACAGCCTGGCTTATCAGCAGTAAATGTTTGGATGAATTCACAGACTGAGGTGAATGGATAACTAATGTAGGAGAGCCTCAGGATATGGTACGGCCTTACCTTTCAGAAGGGATGCATGCTTGGTGAATGTAAGAAGTCATGAAATCATAAACAACAAACCTGGTTTACCTGCAAGCCTAAAAGGCATCAGACCTGCAATGGAGCATCTATAAGGGAGAATTTATAAATTGAGGCTGAGGTGCAAAACCTCAACCACTTGGGAATCCAAATGGATTCACTGTGTGGAAGTGGCCTGCAATGATTTCAAGAGAATAGCAACAGTTACATCTCAGAAAGTCCATAAAATCAATGGCAGGAAACTGCTATTGGGACATTATTTAACTGTCTGTAAAATAGGAAAGCATATTTTAATAACATAGGGAAGCAGGCTAGTCAGCATTTATTGCTGTTCCGAGTCCTTCTTGAGAAGGTGATGGTGAGCTGCCACTTGAACCGCTGCTGTCTGAGTGGAGGTAATTCCAGGATATTGACCAGCAATACCGAAGAACAGCATATATGTCCACACCAGATGGTGGTATTCCCATGTATTGGCTTCCCCTGTCTTTTCTAGATGTAAGTGATCACTGATTTGGAAGGCGCTGTCTGAGGGCCTTTTGGAAGGCGCTGTCTGAGGGCCTTTTGGAAGGCGCTGTCTGAGGGCCTTTTGGAAGGCGCTGTCTGAGGGCCTTTTGGAAGGCGCTGTCTGAGGGCCTTTTGGAAGGCGCTGTCTGAGGGCCTTTTGGAAGGCGCTGTCTGAGGGCCTTTTGGAAGGCGCTGTCTGAGGGCCTTTTGGAAGGCGCTGTCTGAGGGCCTTTTGGAAGGCGCTGTCTGAGGGCCTTTTGGAAGGCGCTGTCTGAGGGCCTTTTGGAAGGCGCTGTCTGAGGGCCTTTTGGAAGGCGCTGTCTGAGGGCCTTTTGGAAGGCGCTGTCTGAGGGCCTTTTGGAAGGCGCTGTCTGAGGGCCTTTTGGAAGGCGCTGTCTGAGGGCCTTTTGGAAGGCGCTGTCTGAGGGCCTTTTGGAAGGCGCTGTCTGAGGGCCTTTTGGGAATTTCTGCAGTGCATTTTGTATATATGACACAGCAGTGTGTACATGATGCTTGTGGATGTGGCACCAAGCAAACTGCTTTGTTCTGGATGGTGTCATGCTGCTTGAATGTTATTGGAGCTGCACTCATCCAGGCAAGCAAGTGGGGAGTATTCCATGACTTGTGCCTTGTGAATGGTGGGCAGCCTTTGACTCAGGAGGTGAGTTACCTGCTGATTCCTAGCTTCTAACCTGTTCTTACATGGTGAGTCCAGTTCAGTTTCTGGTCAATAGTAATCCTCAGCATGTTGATAGCGGGGGCTTCACTGATGGTAACATGATTGAATGTTAAGGGATGGTGGTTCGATTGACCATCAATAAGAGACATTGCCTGACATAGAACATAGAACAATACAGCACAGAACAGGCCTTCGGCCCTCGATGTTGCACCAACCTGTGAACCAATCTAAGCCCCTCCCCCATAGAACATTTGTGCGGCGCTTATGTTACTTACCACTTGTCAGCTCATACCTGGATATTGTGCAGGTCTTGTTGCATCTGAGCATGGATTGTTTCAATATCTGAAGTCATGAATTGTGCTGAACATTGCGCAACCATTGGCAAACATCCCCACTTCTGATTGGAGGCAAGGCCATTGAAGCAGTTGAAGATAGTTGGACCTAGTCAACTACCCTGACTGATCTCCAACAACCACAACCATCTTTCTGTGTGTCAGGTATGACTCCAGCAGAAAGTTGAAAGCAGCAGTAATAAGGGAAACTTAGGGTTAATATAATGAAGTAATATAAATAATCCAAAGTAGAGTAAGGAAGTAAGTTTAAGACATGCCTCAGTTCAATTGAGTGAAATGCGTAACCTGTAAAAATGCCAGCTAATGGAACTTATTGATATCCTAGACAACTGCACGCTGCCAGCTGTAGAAAACTGCATAGGTTTCAGATTGGGCAGTGTGGAGTCACTGTGGCATATCTGTGAGACTGTGTTGTAGCGATAGCATGTTCAGTGAGTTGGTCACACTGCAGCTTAGATGTCTGGAGGCAGAAAAGAAAGTGGCTTGGCCCAAGAGAAACAGGCATGTACTGCAGAAATCTCCTGGGGTCCTGCTGTCAAATACGCTTTCTGTTCTGGAAGCCGATGAGGTTGCTGGTTCAAGAAATGTAGTCTGAGCCAATTTTGTGACAACGTGAACGGTTCAGCTACACAGGAGGAAGAGGCATTAGTGATAAGTGATTTGTTAATTTGAGGTGGTGGGGCAGGGGATACCGTTGACATTTGTGGCCACTGACATGATTGCAGGGTGTTATGTTACCTCACTTGTGCTCAAGAGTCAAGGATATCAGCACAGCCTCCTGGGAGATGGTGAACATCCAGGAGTTCTGGTCCATACTGCCTTTTCTATCAGTTGGTACCAATGCGGTCCTGAGGTCAGAATTTAGAGAGCTAGGTTGAACGTTACCAAGCAGACCTTCAAATGTAGTAATCTCCAGCTTGCTCCCATTGCCACTTACAGGTGAGTCCAGAAATAGAAGAATAAGGCAGATAAATGAATGGCGGGAAAGATGGTGCAGGAGGATCTCTGGGGAAAATGACACCAATATAAGCTCGATGTTGGACCCGAATGGACCAATGAAAGAGTTCCAGATCTGGGACCATGAGACAGTATGAGACAATGGAATACCACGCTTCACAAAATGCTTAGAGACAGACAGACAGCAATAGCATAGAGAATAACTTCTAGGTTAAGTTGAAGTAAGTCAGAAAGGACTGAAGTCGAAATCAAAATTGGGTCAGCACAGCGGTTAGCACTGCTACCTCACAACACCAGGGACCCGGGCTCGATTCCAGCCTTGGGTGTCTATCTGTGGGGAGTTTGCACATTCTCCCTGTGTCTGTGTGGGTTTCCTCCCACAGTCCAAAGATGTGCAGGTTACCTGGATTGGCCATGCTAAAATTGCCTGTAGTGTTCAGGATGTGTAACTTAGGTGTATTATAATGGAAATGGGTCTGGGTGGGATGCACTGAGGTTCTGTGTGGACATGCTGGGCCGAAGGGCCTGTTTCCACACTGTAGGGATTCTAATTCAGGGTACTGTACATGTATGTAAATACAGAGTACTGTAAATAAAATTGTAAATTATGGTGCAAATTGCCATTATGAAATATGATGTGCTGTGACACAGAACCGGCAAAGGGAAGGGTGGGACTGGATATTAAATGTTCCTGGGTACAAGGTATTCAGAAAAGATGGACAAAGGAGGAATGGTGCTGTTATTGATTAAGAGAATGACCCGGAGGGTTTAAAGATGATTAATCGAGCTAGAGTTAAGGAACAAAAAGGTTGCAATTACCTTATAAACCACTTACTTGTGGGAAGGATGTAGAAGTGGAAACCTGTTGGTAAATAGAGATACCAACATTAGAAAGGAGTTGTAGAGGGGACTTTGAGTGTAGACTGGGACTGCAGTGGCATTAAGAATGGAGAGAGGTAAATATTTAGGAAAATTTCTGCAGCATTTGTGTCCAGTCTAACAAGAATGAATGCCCTCTTGACCCTGGAAATAAGACAAAGTGTCAATGAGGGAGCACTCATAAGTTGGTGATTAGTGTATTGTAAGATATAAAAAAAGACAACTAGCAATCCAGAGTGAGTACTGGGAGAGAGCTGACTTCAGTGGGGCATGAAGGGAGCTGGAACAGAAGATTGGCAGGAAAAGGTTCCACTTTCAGAACTTGATGCTGTGCACAGACCTTAAAGACCCACATAGAATGAAAAAAATTACAAAACTCAATTTAGATGGAGTATTGAGATAGCACTATTCTACTTTATTTTGTTTGTTTATTTTGAACCTTTATTGGAAGCTTTAAAGCAGGAATGGTGCTTTAAAGAATGTCAATTACTGTTGCAATCTACTTTAACAATACCTACGCGATAGTAATTTTACTGGGCTATACTGCAGTGGGCTATAACATTTGTTGGGCTTTATTGAGTTTTAAGGCTTAGTGTATCAGAGTTTTTGCTGCTTTGGGTGAGAGGTTCTGTTTGAGCAAAAGTCACAAAAACTGAAAGCATGGATTAAGGACTGGATTTTCTTTGAATGAAACGTTTTGCTGTGCTTGTATCCTGTGACAGTTGTGTATCAAGAGTTAACACTCCAGTGGACGATACAGTGCACAGAATGCTTTGAGCAGATAAACAAATTCCTAATAGTGAAAAACAAATGTTGGGATTTTACTTAAGTTTGAAGATAAATGACATGGATCTGCATTTCACCGGGTGGTGAGCCGAAGCAGGGGTGTAGTTTGTATTATGTGATCGTCTTTGTGATGGAATACACATCCAGAGCACAGCAAGGAGCTCTTTTGGAGACCTTGAGATAGCAAACAGCCTAATTCAGAATTGCACAATGGCAAATGAACGATTGAAATCATATCAACACACGATGACTTTGTTATTACTCATGTTTATTCCAGTTAATTGCAGTTCATGTAAGGCTGTTAGTTGAGCACTTTGACAGCACATGGCAGTGATGTTAGGAAATGTGGCGGAGAGAGAGAAAGAGCTGAGTTGTCAGCATGTGTGGTGAAGCTGATCCCATGTCTGAATAATGTCACCAAGGGGCAATAAGTACTTAAGAAATAGGAGGTATCCAAGAACCAATCAGGTAGAAGCATCTACATTAATGATAAGTCAAGAAGATTAGTCTTTGCTGCATTTGCTTTGTCTTTGATTGGATAGTTGAGTGGAACCAAATACGGACAGTCCCAAAGTTGGACAGTAGAGGAAGAGATCCAAACTCTCAAAATTCACAAGTATAATGGAATTTAAAAACTAGATAATTTAAACATGTCAGGCATGAATGAATGAATAGTCCTTGTACATTAATCAAAATAGCAGCAACTTTCAATTAAGTAGCGACCAAGCGTGTTTATTTTTGGTTGAGTTAACTTGCACGTCAAGAATTTTTAAAATTGGTTAGTTCAAATCCAATCAATTCAGTTGTGCATGTTACATTAGAGGAAACAGATGTGAAGAGCCAAACGGTCTATCCCATTTTGGTATTTTTCTGTTTTTCATTGTTTCATTCCACAATTTTTGTTACAGTTGCACTTGACCATCAGTGTAAACTGGTTAACAAAAAGGTGAATTTCTGTTGTAAACTGTATATTACAGAGCCATCAATTTTTAATTATGTTTAGAATACTTTTCTGTAATTTGGATGCGCCTTGTTTAAGGTACAGTAGTTGCTTGAAATGATTTAACCTTTCCATTGAAACTTCAGGGTCAAGTGCCCGTTTATCTCCCAAAACACACCGACCACGATCTCCTAGACATGGTAACCAACCATCCCAGTATAGTCCTGGAAATGCTTCAAGTGGAATGACCTTATCTTCTCCACAAGCTGGCAGTGTCCCAGCAGAATCTCTGGCCATGCCTACTGCTGCTGTTTCTCCTACATCAGCCAGCCCTGCTGTGAATAGAGCTGCCACCCCATCATCTGAAGGCAAGTCATTTTTTCTGTTCTTCACATTTTGAGATATTTTGCTGCTTGTGCTATAATGTTGTGCATCATTTTCTGCAGAGTGTAGAATTTTGTGTATTTTAGTTTGAGGATACCATTTCAGGAAATACATTTACACAATTTTCAGTTGACGGTAGGGAGTGTGCACCAATATTGAAATAAGCAAAACCTGATCCAACAGCTTTAGAAGGCACAACTTCAGAATGACCCTTCATAATATAAAAGCAGATAATTCTGTTGTAAAGATGGTGCAAAATTTCAGCATCTTCTGCATCCAAGAGATCAACTTGAAATCCCCGATACCAGTCACCAAGTCTGCTACTTCACAGCTGTGATTTTACTTGATGCTCCCCTGCTTTTAATTTGACAAACCACACAAGAAATTAGGGCTGATGATCAAACATTTGGCCAAAGGGCAAAGTGTTGAGCATCTTGGAGGAAGATGCAAAATAATAGAACTTTGGGGAGGAAATTCCAATGCTTAAGAACTTGCCAGCTGAAAGAACAGCCGTCATTGGTGAAACTGTTTAAAATTGGTGATTCTCAAGAGGCCAGAAATGGAGGAAGCCAAGCATTTTGACGAGGTGTTGGACTGGGTAGATTGGAGATGAGAAGGAATAAAGCTACGGAGGTCTTTGAAAACCAGGCTGAATATTTTAAAATTGAGACATTGTTCTGTACTGGCTCTTGGCTAAGCACGGTCATGGGCAAATTGGACTTGGACTAAGGGCAGAAGCATCAGAATTTTAGATGACTTGGAGTTTACACAGAGGAATATTGAGGCTAGCCAGGAGTGCGTTGCATAATCAAATCTAGAGGTAACAAAGGCAAAATGAGAGTTTCGTATATGCTGGGCAGAAGCTTGGGTGTAGTCTTGTGAATTTACAGAATTGAAGTTCAGTGGTCTTAGTGATGGAGAAGGGAAAGAAAAATAAATTCTGAATGTTGAAAATCAGAATTAAAAACAAAAATACTCAAAGTACTGAACAGGTCAGGCAGTACCTTTTTGTAAAGAAAATCAGTTAACTTTTGAAGTCTGACCTTCGTCATGATATGGATACATAATGGGAAGCTTATTAATCCTCAAATACAACATTGAGGTTGCAAATCATCTGGTTCAACCTGAGATGCTGGCCAGAGGGAAAGATGAAGTTGGTAGCTTTGGTGAGATCATATCAGATACCAAAGACCATTCAATATGGGGAAAGCAGGCCATTTTAGGAAGAAACAAAAACACAAATTGCAGGAAAAAAATCAGCAGGCCTGCCAGCATCTGTGGAGAGAAAGCTGAGTTGGTGTTCTGAAAAGGGTCATTGAACCCCAAGTATTGATTTGCTTTCTCTCGACTGATGCTGCCAGTATCAGTAGTTCTTTGGTTTATCAATTTTAAGATTTTCTTAAGGGAAAACATACAGGAAGCAGACATCACTGGATGGAAGGTGATATTATTGTGACACACCAGAGGTTAATAGGTGTTGAGGTCGGTTAGCTTACCGAGCTGGTTTGTTGTTCAGCAGATGTTTTGTTACCATGCTTGGTAACATCCTTATTGCAGCCTCTGATGAAGCTTCGGTGTGTTTTCCTGCCTGGCTTTTAAACTCTGGCGTCCGTTGCGATGAATTGCCTCACTTCCAGATTTCCTCAGTAGAGGAATGTATAATGGGGTCGAGTTCAATGTGTTTAATAATAGACTGCTTCGTAGAGTGCCATGCTCCCAGGAATTCGTGTGCTTTCCCTGCCCAACCTGTCCCACTCAAAGTCGTGGTTCTCCTTGTCCATGTGGATTGAGATGAGTGAGTATTGGTCGCGTCTTTTTGTAGCCAGTTGGTGTTCATGTACTCTTGTTGTTAGTTTCCTTCCTGTTTGTCTGATGTAGTGTTTCTCGCAGTCTCTGCAGGGGACCTTGTAGATGACATTGGTTCTGTCCATGGCAGGGAGTGGTCTTTAGATCGGGTGAGCACTTGAGGTAGGGTTGATGTGGGTTTGTGTGCCACATTGATGCCCAGCAGTCATAGAAGTCTTGTTGTGAGTTCTGACGTGTTCCTGATGTAGGGTAGTGTGATGAGTGTGTTGGGGCGTGTAGAATCTTTCTGGATTTGAATCCATCGAATGTAGAATTGCTCGGGTGAGGGCTGAATACCAATTTAGTTTCTAATCTGAACTTGTCATATATTTCTGAAGCCAATATATGATTATTTTTGAAGAAAGTTTTAATTATAAATGAGATTCTTATATTTATTTTATGTAGGATCAGGAGCAGGCCACTAGGCTTTATCCATCATTTAACAATCATGATTGAACACTTTAATGCCACTTATCCACTACACCCTCAAAACCCTTTAATAGTTAATAATCATGTTTATCAATCTCTATTTGTACTCGACGGAGTTTCCACGGCTGTCAGAGGTACAGAATTCCAAATATTCCATGAGCATTAAAATAAAATTCTCATCCCAAATAAATTACATTCCCTTATTTTTACGTTGTGCCCCTAGTTCCTTTCTCCCACCTAGAGGAGACATGCTACCTGCATCAGCCCCATCCATTATATTAACTATTTTTGCAGGATTCAATGAGATCAATTTGCATTCGTCCCAAATTCTTGGGAATACAGTCTCAACTTGCCCAATCTTTCTTCATATGACAGTCTGCCATCCTGCAATAAGTCTGACAGACCTCCATTGTGTGCTCCCTCTTTATTGCATTAGTATATTTCCTCTGACCAGGAGAATAAAACTTTGCGCTTGCCCTCTCCCTCTCGCGCGCGCTCTCCCTCTCGCGCGCGCTCTCCCTCTCGCGCGCGCTCTCCCTCTCGCGCGCGCTCTCCCTCTCGCGCGCGCTCTCCCTCTCGCGCGCGCTCTCCCACTCGCGCGCGCTCTCCCACTCGCGCGCAGCTCTCCCACTCGCGCGCGCTCTCCCACTCGCGCGCGCTCTCCCACTCGCGCGCGCTCTCCCACTCGCGCGCGCTCTCCCTCTCGCGCGCAGCTCTCCCTCTCGCGCGCGCTCTCCCACTCGCGCGCGCTCTCCCACTCGCGCGCGCGCTCTCCCACTCGCGCGCGCGCTCTCCCACTCGCGCGCGCGCTCTCCCACTCGCGCGCGCGCTCTCCCACTCGCGCGCGCGCTCTCCCACTCGCGCGCGCGCTCTCCCACTCGCGCGCGCGCTCTCCCACTCGCGCGCGCGCTCTCCCACTCGCGCGCGCGCTCTCCCACTCGCGCGCGCTCTCCCTCTCGCGCAGCGCTCTCCCTCTCGCGCGCGCTCTCCCTCTCGCGCGCGCTCTCCCTCTCGCGCGCGCTCTCCCTCTCGCGCGCGCTCTCCCTCTCGCGCGCGCTCTCCCTCTCGCGCGCGCTCTCCCTCTCCGCGCGCGCTCTCCCTCTCGCGCGCGCGCTCCCTCTCGCGCGCGCGCTCCCTCTCGCGCGCGCGCTCCCTCTCGCGCGCGCGCTCCCTCTCGCGCGCGCGCTCCCTCTCGCGCGCGCGCTCCCTCTCGCGCGCGCGCTCCCTCTCGCGCGCGCGCTCCCTCTCGCGCGCGCGCTCCCTCTCGCGCGCGCGCTCCCTCTCGCGCGCGCGCCCCCTCTCGCGCGCGCGCTCCCTCGCCCCCCCCTCTCGCGCGCGCGCTCCCTCGCCCCCCCCCTCTCGCGCGCGCGCTCCCTCGCCCCCCCCTCTCGCGCGCGCGCTCCCTCGCCCCCCCCTCTCGCGCGCGCGCTCCCTCGCCCCCCCCTCTCGCGCGCGCGCTCCCTCGCCCCCCCCTCTCGCGCGCGCGCTCCCTCGCGCCCCCCCTCTCGCGCGCGCGCTCCCCTCGCCCCCCCCTCTCGCGCGCGCGCTCCCTCGCCCCCCCCTCTCGCGCGCGCGCTCCCTCGCCCCCCCCTCTCGCGCGCGCGCTCCCTCGCCCCCCCCTCTCGCGCGCAGCGCTCCCTCGCCCCCCCCTCTCGCGCGCGCGCTCCCTCGCCCCCCCCTCTCGCGCGCGCGCTCCCTCGCCCCCCCCCTCGCGCGCGCGCTCCCTCGCCCCCCCCTCGCGCGCGCGCTCCCTCGCCCCCCCCTCTCGCGCGCGCGCTCCTCGCCCCCCCCTCTCGCGCGCGCGCTCCCTCGCCCCCCCCTCGCGCGCGCGCTCCCTCGCCCCTCCCCTCGCGCGCGCGCTCCCTCGCCGCCCCCCCCCTCGCGCGCGCGCTCCCTCGCCGCCCCCCCCCCTCGCGCGCGCGCTCCCTCGCCCCCCCCCCCCCTCGCGCGCGCGCTCCCTCGCCCCCCCCCCCTCGCGCGCGCGCTCCCTCGCCCCCCCCCCCTCGCGCGCGCGCGCTCCTCGGCCCCCCCTCTCGCGCGCGCGCCTCCCTCGGCCCCCCCTCTCGCGCGCGCGCTCCCTCGGCCCCCCCCTCTCGCGCGCGCGCTCCCTCGCCCCCCCCTCTCGCGCGCAGCGCTCCCTCGCCCCCCCCCTCGCGCGTGCGCTCCCTCGCCCCCCCCACTCGCGCGCGCGCTCTCCCACTCGCGCGCGCTCTCCCTCTCGCGCGCGCTCTCCCTCTCGCGCGCGCTCTCCCTCTCGCGCGCGCTCTCCCCTCTCGCGCGCGCTCTCCCTCTCGCGCGCGCTCTCCCTCTCGCGCGCGCTCTCCCTCTCGCGCGCGCTCTCCCTCTCGCGCGCGCTCTCCCTCTCGCGCGCGCTCTCCCTCTCGCGCGCGCTCTCCCTCTCGCGCGCGCGCTCCCTCTCGCGCGCGCGCTCCCTCTCGCGCGCGCGCTCCCTCTCGCGCGCGCGCTCCCTCTCGCGCGCGCGCTCCCTCTCGCGCGCGCGCTCCTCTCGCGCGCGCGCTCCCTCTCGCGCGCGCGCTCCCTCTCGCGCGCGCGCTTCCCTCTCGCGCGCGCGCTCCCTCTCGCGCGCGCGCCCCCTCTCGCGCGCGCGCCCCCTCTCGCGCGCGCGCTCCCTCGCCCCCCCCTCTCGCGCGCGCGCTCCCTCGCCCCCCCCTCTCGCGCGCGCGCTCCCTCGCCCCCCCTCTCGCGCGCGCGCTCCCTCGCCCCCCCCCTCTCGCGCGCGCGCTCCCTCGCCCCCCCCTCTCGCGCGCGCGCTCCCTCGCCCCCCCCCTCTCGCGCGCGCGCTCCCTCGCCCCCCCCTCTCGCGCGCGCGCTCCCTCGCCCCCCCCTCTCGCGCGCAGCGCTCCCTCGCCCCCCCCTCTCGCGCGCGCGCTCCCTCGCCCCCCCCCTCTCGCGCGCGCGCTCCCTCGCCCCCCCCCTCTCGCGCGCGCGCTCCCTCGCCCCCCCCTCTCGCGCGCGCGCTCCCTCGCCCCCCCCTCTCGCGCGCGCGCTCCCTCGCCCCCCCTCTCGCGCGCGCGCTCCCTCGCCCCCCCCCCTCGCGCGCGCGCTCCCTCGCCCCCCCCCTCGCGCGCGCGCTCCCTCGCCCCCCCCTCTCGCGCGCGCGCATCCCTCGCCCCCCCCTCTCGCGCGCGCGCTCCCTCGCCCCCCCCCCTCGCGCGCGCGCTCCCTCGCCCCTCCCCTCGCGCGCGCGCTCCCTCGCCGCCCCCCCCTCGCGCGCGCGCTCCCTCGCCGCCCCCCCCCCTCGCGCGCGCGCTCCCTCGCCCCCCCCCCCCTCGCGCGCGCGCTCCCTCGCCCCCCCCCCCTCGCGCGCGCGCTCCCTCGCCCCCCCCCCCCCCCTCGCGCGCGCGCTCCCTCGGCCCCCCCTCTCGCGCGCGCGCTCCCTCGGCCCCCCCTCTCGCGCGCGCGCTCCCTCGGCCCCCCCTCTCGCGCGCGCGCTCCCTCGCCCCCCCCTCTCGCGCGCGCGCTCCCTCGCCCCCCCCCCTCGCGCGTGCGCTCCCTCGCCCCCCCCTCTCGCGCGCGCGCTCCCTCGCCCCCCCCCCTCGCGCGCGCGCTCCCTCGCCCCCCCCCCCTCGCGCGCGCGCTCCTCGCCCCCCCCCCCCCCCCTCGCGCGCGCGCTCCCTCGCCCCCCCCCCCCCCTCGCGCGCGCGCTCCCTCGGCCCCCCCTCTCGCGCGCGCGCTCCCTCGCCCCCCCCTCTCGCGCGCGCGCTCCCTCGCCCCCCCTCTCGCGCGCGCGCTCCCTCGCCCCCCCCCCCTCTCGCGCGCGCACGCTCCCTCGCCCCCCCTCTCGCGCGCGCGCTCCCTCGCCCCCCCCTCTCGCGCGCGCGCTCCCTCGCCCCCCCCCTCGCGCGCGCTCCCTCGCCCCCCCCCTCTCGCGCGCAGCGCTCCCTCGCCCCCCCTCTCGCCCAAAGGGTCTGTTTCCGCATTGTAGGGAATCTAATCTAATCTTGCACATATTTCAGTTCTTCTTGGGAGGGCTGACTTTCACATGTTAAGACCATAAAATAAAGAAGTCACAAGAAATTATTCATTTATTACAACTTATTCAAGCTGTAAATCATGAAATTCAAATTCAGCAATGGCCCAATGAACATGATTTTCTATCCCTACTTTAAAGAATGGGTGAATCCTAAAAAGTACAATAGTATTAGCACCTGCGGGTATAGGTAGTTGTGCCATTTAAATTTGGGATCACTATAGTGGTTTGTCAACAAATGGTAACAATCCACATCAGCACTTGGTAACTTCATGTGTGATACTTTTGAGAGAATCTATCAATAATATGCCAATGGCTGAAGAGACCAAGGGGCACTGTAGGAAGGCATCCCAGCTGAAATGGATTTGTTTGTTGCATGTTCTTGGTTTTTTGTAGATGAAAGTTCTAGATCCAAGTTTGGAGACTCTTTCTAATGTAATTCTGAATCTTGCACTAAATCTGACAGTACAATTGAGAATTTTAAATAAAACCTGTTACAGTTGAATCACATAGTTGACCCTCGGATTGATCTATTGGTGATGACTGTAGGTGCCCTAGGTGTGAGATCTTCCTGCTTTATTCCCTGTTTTTTTTTGTGTATCTTCAGTGATTGTTTGAGTGTTACATTTTAACACGCACCTTCTGACATTTCATTTGGAGCATTATACTATTGACCTTTTTCAAGCGTTAAATGGGAATACAGATTTTGAAATCTGAATGTGGATTGATTAGTCTAGCTCATGATAAGTTTTTGGTTGGTTTGCACATCCCCACATTCTGTTTTCTTGGCTCTTTTTGAGCTTGTCGAGATGTCCTGTTCGATTTCAGCCAGCCTCGCTGATTTAATTCCATTTGTTATATTTAACAGTTCTATTCAATTCAGCTATATCATTGCAATTAAATTGTATCCATTTGTGACAGTACTATGGCTTTGAGGTTTATTTTGTCCTGGTTTCTTCCTATGAAGAGGTTTTGTGAGACAGAGATGATGAGTAGACTGCTTCAAGGCAATAAAATAAGCAGCTTTTTGAGGCCTTGGGACTTTTTTAAATTGGAAGAATTGAAGCAGCTTGAATGGGTAGAGTCAAACTTCCACAGAACCAGGATTTTAGTTTGTTTTCTGTAGCTTTGGGGTTGGAGAAGCTGCTACATATCTCTCTCGCTTTGCTACAGCTAAAAGCTTGGGCTTTCTTCCTGCTAGAATTGCATGTCAGGCGATCTATTTTACTGACTTTGCCTTTGTCAAGGGTGTGTTTTTGAGATGTTATGATATTGGACCAGTTGTTGTTTAGAAGTTTAACAGTCTATCGTTCTGTTAAGTTTTCCAATAGACTTAAACTTTTCCCAGTCCTTTATTTTAGTCATATTGTAACCATAGTGTTTGAATAAAGTTTGTTTTGCTTCAAGCAAAACATTGACCAATCAAATTGCATCCAGAATACAACCCCAGGCACTTTTCTTTAAAATAAGAAAAAGTTAGGGTCTAGGCTATCTCCTTGACATGTTTTAAGGGGATTTGGTCTGGTCCATAACATTCAATTATTAAGTATTGTGTCCGTTTAGCAAACACTGCTGTGAACTCCTGGTCAATCTGTTAAATCTTTCCATACACCGGTCTAATGAAACCTGTAATACTGTTTTACGATTGTTAGTTACATTTGTGCTTCCCTCCCCAAAAAAAAGTGTATAAGTTTCTACATTCTAAGAGAGTTCTTTGTTGAATGACTTAATTCAAAGTGAGAGGAGGAAAGTTTACAGGAGATATGCGTGGAAAGTTCTTTACGCGGAGGGTGGTGGGTGTCTGGAATGCGTTGCCAGCGGAGGTGGTAGACACAGGCACGTTAGCGTCTTTTAAGATATACCTGGACAGGTACATGGATGGGCGAGGAGCAAATAGACACAGACCGTTAGAAAATAGATGACAGATTAGACAGAGGATCTCGATCACCGCAGGCTTGGAGGGCCGAAGGGCCTGTTCCTGTGCTGTAATTTTCTTTGTTCTTTATTCTTGGTAATGCTGGATGCTGAGAGTACTCAAGCTGGCAAAGTCAATTGCAGTCAAATTGTCCAGCTTAAAATAAGCAATCTTAATTTTTAGTCTTCAGACATTTCCAGTAAAACACATGACTAAGTTTAATTGTTTTATGCTTCACGGATGACACGTTGAAAGTTGGTTGACTGTTTCACAACAGAAATATCAGCATCTATTCAGTTTGCTTAGCTTGGTTCGTTCAGGCTGCATCACTGAATTATTGTTTCATGCACTGTCGAATCCAATGTTAAAACTCTCCCAAAGAAAGGAATTGTCTTTATTAAGTAAGTGGCAATGTGACAAGATCTAACTGTCTGATAAATGTTGGTACACTCCACATAAGTCACCTGTTGACTTTTGTTAGAGTTGCATTGAGCTGGGGCAAGGACTTTTGATGAAATTGTGGCTGAGGCTGGATTATTAGGATGCTTAACTGAAGACTTATTTCTGTTAGACTTGCGCAAAAAAGCTGTTTGGTTTATAACTTCTGCAAATGCATAAATTTATTTCAGAAATAATTCTGAATGCACTTGTCCACTTACAGCGAAGGAAACCAGACTTCAGGAACAGAAGCAGAATTCCCCCTCTGTAAACAAAGAGAATCCAAAGCCTGTTGAAATCTGTAATACTCCCCCTAGCTTAACCAAACCAGGAATCAAGGGTTAGTATTACACGAGTTTACAGTAAGTTCCTATCTAACGTTGACTTAATGTAATTACACTTTAATGTTAATGAAGTATTGACCATCTGTCCATTTAACATTGCCAGTTTCACTTTTAATATTGTTTGCACAGACTTACTTCATTTTAGTCTACACGTGCACACGCACATGACTTTTCCTGTAGTGCTTCTGCCTTCCTCCTCGCGCTCCATTCCTCTTTCTTCTTCCATGCTTGTCCTTGTCTCAACAGCCTTTGTTTTTACCTTTGTGCTCAGGGTCTGTTCTTCAATCTCCTCCTGGGTCCCATTCCGAACTTGCACCAAAGTATTACGTTGCATCTGGTGGCAGACATTGGTTGGTGCAAGTAGACCTAAGACTTCAGTTTGCTGCACCAGTCAGGTTCTGTCGCTAGATGGAACCTGGTCAATTTGTGTTGTAGTGAGTAATTGTTTTAAATTTTTTGTATTTATTATTTACTGTATTTTGAGTAATGTATCTGTTTTGCAAGTTATTTCAACTAGAAATTGAGTGCTGCTAATGTATCACTTAGCATCTAAACATGCGTTTTATTTTCTGGGCAAGAAATGTCTAAAAAAACCTGACTAGCCATAACAAAGATTCCTGAAAGAATACACATTTCACTTTAAAGTCAGGATTTTTAAGAACTTGGTTCAAATTTTGAAGATTCTCACTCGTAAACAGGAATGTTGGAGGAATTCTTAATTGTAGTTTTTCACAGCCCTTCGAAAAGGAGTTGTGGACTTAGGCAATTTGGCGTTGCCATCATTAGTTTAATTGTTGCATTTGTCATCAGTACTTATCCTTACAGATAACATTGCTTGTTCAATCTTCCATGCCCAGTTTGAAGTTAATACTCTGCTACTCTGTGAAAGAGTGTCAGACAAAACAAAATTAACCACATGCAATTTATAAAAGACTTCTGTGCCCCAGCCTCTTATTATACAGCATAATTAATTAAATGCAATAATTTTTTGTTTCAAAATAGTTCAATTGTCTTAATTTCAGGCTTGTACAGCTAACATGTTTTCTATATGATTTTTTGTTTTTTGTTTACAGCTACATCTCCATTGGTTTCAGATCATAAGAAACAAATAGCAGATTTAAAAAAATTCAGGGAAGATTTTAGAGTGAGTATTTTTTAGTATCATTCCTTTTCACAAAGTTAAATTCAATTTTGTTGTAGAACTGAGGACAGACTTGCCAAATTCTTCTCAGACTTATTCTGTTAATCAGGTCAAGGTGGACATCCAGACCTGGCGGTCTCCCCTCCACAGTTTACCATTGGAGGAGCAGCATCTATGACCCAGTTATGACCTCATGACCCCATTGGGGGTTGCAGCCCAAGTTTGGGAATCCTTCTGTGGAGCAAAAGAAATTACCTCTTTATAAACCACCAGTTAAACAATTGCCATTGGCTCCATTCCCATCCTTGTTGCACATTTTTTTAGGAATTACTTTGATTTTTGTTGCTTTTAAATTAGTATTTTCTTTGTTCACTAAACAGTTATAATGCATTTTGAGGAGTTCCCGGTGTTGCCTTTTTCCAGACTGCTGCCTCTCAGTTATTCCTAGAGCAACTTCTCGACTTTTCTTGAACAAAGCATTTTTGTGTTTTCATTTATGATGTCAAAAATGCATTCCTTTTCCTTTGGCTTAACTTGCCCTGTTGCATATTACAGTGTTATATTTGAAATGTAACACTATTTTTACATAATAGAGCTAAGTAATGCAACTTTGCATATAATAACCTTTCGACCACTAGTGTTAAGTAGCACTTTTTCTCAGATTTAGGTGACTTGTTATGCTAATACTGAGACTTTTTATATTGGCTTATATACTTAAACTAGTACTGTTCTTAGTTGCAGACTACTCCAATCAATGATCCAGTTGTGGATCAATTCAAGTCCAGAGAGTGTATAGATAACCAATCTAGGGATCCAGTCAAGGAGAAGATAACAGTGATTGAACCGGCTAGCAAAGAATCTGTCAGTGACAGCAGTTCAAATGCAAACACCAGCAATGGCAGCAGCAAACCAAGCAGTCCTAGTGCATCCCCGAATATAATCAGCTCTGAACAGAAGAGGGGACCAGATGTAACTTCCCAGGCAGTCCAGACTACTGGTCCAACTAGTAAGCCGGAAAAAGAAGAAAAGGAGGATAAAAAGGAAGGTACACCAGAGTACGTATACACGCCCAGAAATTGTATATTGTAGATAATTCAACCAGGATGAATCAATACTGTAGAAGTTTGTGGGCAACAAATTTTCATATTTATCCTCCCAATTTAAATAAAACTTACACGAGTCTGATTTCTTAATTTGGTAACATGGCATGATCAGATGCTAGGCGTAAGGGCGCAGGCTACCTCCTTGCTGCACGATGATTGTTCTAGTGTAAATGGTAGTTTTGGCTCACACTGGACCTCGGGGCAGGTTATTCATTATCTCTACGCTTGGACCCCTCCAGAGTCTCCATTTTAAATATGATCATTTGGCGGGTTCTGATGTAATTAGATAAAGTAATTGATCAGGGATTATTAGGCCATTAAGTACATAGTCTGACTCCTGAGTAACTATTCAACAGCCCTCATACTGGCGTCACACACCCCAATTACAATTCCCTCCAGACTACTTACACCCCTCAGACACTGACCTGAGCAACCCTGGGACGAAGTTGCAAACTCTGACCAGACCCAACCTGACTGGACCAGAACTCACCTCTGGGTCCCTGAATCCCTGCCACTCACTGGACCCAATTTCACCTACCCATCCTGATCTAAACATTACATCACTTAGCTGGCACCCTTTCCACCTTACGCCATGACATCCTACCCCACTTCCCTCAACATCCTACCCAGCTGGCACCCTACATTTACCTGACCATGCCACCTCCCTCTTAAGCAGGCAGTCAACCCTCCTGGCCAAGGTTGCAATCGTTTTACATAATAACTGGTTCTCACTAGCTGTAAAAGTGGCTATCAGGACCCTTTTTAAATTTCAGAATACATTAGCTCACTGCTGGGGAAAAAAGACCATGGGTTGCCTTCTCCTGATAGTTCTACATTGTGAAAGAACTGTCAGAGGAAGTTGTGGAGGCTGCTACAATTACAACATTTAAAAAGCAGCTGGATGGGTGTGTGAATAGGAAGGATTCAGAGGGATAAACGCTGGCAAATGGGACTAGATTAATTCGGGATATCTGGTCAGCATAGACAAGTTGGACTAAAGGTTTGTTTCAATGTTGTATGGCTCTCTGCCTCTATAACTGTCAGAATGGAAGTACAGCTCCACTTTTCTGAAGGACCTGAGTTTGGAATTTCGTCTCAGAAATGCTCAGTTTCTTTCTTTTGTAAGTGGCAATCTCAAAGATTGGAAAATCCAGCCCAAAACTTACAACTTCACCACACGCAGTAATTGTACAGTGTTTTCGAACTGCTTGGTGGTTGTGGCAAAGTTCTTGGTAAATGTTGAAAGCAAGGTATTATCTTTAAAATACTTGTATCAAAGTCATTTTCAACTTAGTGATTTCCATTTTAAAATGATTTGACAGTACTTTTTCTAATGTAGCTGTTTGCTCTGATTTTGAAGTGCACAAGCATTGTAATTCTAAACTTCAAATTTAGTCGGACAATTTTTGAGCCAGCACCTTGTTGGCTGTATAAAATGTCATGACTGCCCCTTAACAGGACTATATAGACTACATAATCACGAAAACAACAAAGGAATGATTTGAGAGCTTTTTCCCCATTGTTGATGATTGGAACACTTCACATTATTGACACAAAAATGCTTTAACAGCATTAAAGATGGCTTCAAATAAGTAAATTTGCAGAAGAGTAGTGGGAAGATCAGGAAAGACAATTATGATAGCTGCAGTTGAAGAGATGGCACAGATGAAGTGGATTGCTTGTGTTATAGATTCTCTCTCTGTAGCAAAATTACCATATGATCCGTTTTCTCTTGGACGTGACTTTGAGTTTGAAATGCCTAAACAAAGAATCCCAAGAAACTTAATTGTTCCCTCTTTTTGTTTAATGTTTGGCTGGTAGTTGTTGTAGATCTTGTATTAAAAAACACTTGAAAAATGGTTGGAGTTAAAATTGAAACCAATTTAAAAATTGCAAAATGTGTAGTTGACAGTGCCAAATGCTTTTATGATAAAGTAAACTTGGTTTCTAAACAAATCCAGAAAGCCCTTGCTGCTGGAAAACTGAAATATAAACCAGGAAATGCTGAAAATACTTGGCAAGTTACACAGCATCTTTGAATAGAGCAAGGTTGCCATTTTAGGTCGATGGTCATCTGCCAATGATGCCTGAAATAATGGTACAGCCTTTAAAAATTTTCTCTTTCTCTTTTCAGACAAGTTAGAAAATCTACATTGAATCCAAATGCTAAAGAGTTCAATCCCAAGACTTTCTATACTCCTGTAAGTTGTCCTGCCTATTTGTTCTCCCCTGGTGGTAATATTGAAGAGAACTTGTGCTCAGATTCAAGGGAGGGAAGAATCCAGAGCCAACATCAGAAGGAAGTGAGGGGGTAAATGATAGCTATATAGTTAATTTCTTGCTGAAATGAGGATTCTCATAGGTCTTTTGTCTCTCTCAGAAATTTTCAGTAACATCCACAGGAGGGACATGGCTGTACATTCCAAATTGGGTCAGTTAATGGGGCACTATGATACTGACTTCAGAATACATAAGATGACTGATTATGGGAAATTTGCATTCTCTGAGGCACATTGGTTTCTCAGCTGCATGTTAGGGCAGTCCTTGCTCATTGAGTAACATGAAATATAGTTTCCCAACAAGGACGGAGACACTAGTCAAATCCAGATTTTGGTGATAAAATTAATAATTTTTGCAATTGTGATAAGAAAATTATTTTCTGTCAAGAGATTTACAATAGATGACTTTTACTCCACATTCCCCTTTTTCTTATTCTACAGTAATCAACTTCAGTGTTTCCATTTCTATTGTCGTCATTGCTTTAGTGACTGCCCGGAATTGCACTAATTTTAGACAATATTTAGAGAGGCTACACAGGGTTTAGGAACCTCAGTGATTATGTCTTAAAATAACCAGTTCTGGTTCCTACACTTCCTACAGGCAAAGGGGTTGGCCATGGGCCCAAGCTATGCCTGCCTCTTTGTAGGATACTTGGAACAATCCCTCTTCCAAAACTACACTGGCCCTATCCCCCACCTCTTCCTCTGTTACTTCAAAGATCATATAGGTGCTGCCTCGTGCTCCCACGAGGAGCTCGAACAGTTCATTCACTTCAGCAACACCTTCCACCCCAACCTTAAGTTCATCTGGACCATCTCTGATACCCCTCTGTCCTTCCTGGACCTCTCTGTCTCCATCTCTGATATCCACCTGGAAATCAATATCCATTTCAAGCCTATCGACTCCCACAGGTACCTTGAATACACCTCCTCTCACTCACCTTCCTACAAAAAGGCCTTCCCCTACTCCTCATTCCTTCACCTCCGCCACATCTGCTCCCGAGATAAGGCATTCCACTGCAACTTCTCCTCCACAGTGGTTGAGAACACCCTCAACTGTTTCTCGCATGTCCTGCAGCTCATCCCTCACACCCCCTCCCTGCAATAATAACCAAAACAGAAACCCCCTCGTCCTCACATACCACCCCACCAATAACAGTACACTGTATCCACTATTCCCGTTGTGGCCTCCTCTACATTGGGGAAACCAAGCGGAGGTTTGGGGATCGCTTTGTGGAACACCTAAGCACAGTTCGCAACAAACAACTACACCTCCCAGTCATGAACCATATCAACTCCCCCTCCCACTCCTTGGACGATATGTCCATCCTGGGCCTCCTGCATTGCCACAATGATGCCACTGGAAGGCTGCAGGAATAGCATCTCATTTCGCTTAGGAGCCCTGCAGCCCAAGGGTATCAATGTGAACTTCACAAGCTTCAAAATCTCCCCTCCCCCCGACCACATCATAATACCAGCCCAGCTAGTCCCCACCTCCCTAACCATTCCTCCCACCTCAAGCCCCACCCCCATCTCCTACTCACTAACCTCATCCCGCCTCCTTGACCTGTCCTCCCTGGACCGACCTATTTTCCCCCCCTCCCTAACTCCCCACCTACATTCACCTTTCCTGGCTCCAATGCTGCCTCTGACCTGTCTCGTTCTGCCTACTTCTCCTTTTATCCATCTTCTATCTGCATCCCCTGCTGTCCCTATTTATTTCAGAATTCCCTTCCCTTCCCCTCCCCCATTTCTGAAGAAGAGTCTCGAGCTGAAATGTCAGCTTTCCTGCTCCTCTACTGCTAGGCCTGCTGTGTTCATCTAGCTCTACACCGTATTATCTCAGTTCTGGTCTCTGTTTGCTTTACTTAAACAGTAGATTGGATTGGTTATTGTAACCATTTGTTTCATTAGTTTGTGGCTTCTGTGGTACAGTGCATTTTCTGTCAGTTTGCAGTTGAAATATTAATTTGTCATTGTAAAGAACAATTTTGTTTGAACTGTACTGGGATAGAAAGCTTTTTGCTGAAACCTTTCCTTGAATTTCAATGAGTTGCTGATCTTATCTAATGACCTTGCTCTCCAGACCTGTCTTTTCTATCAAGCAAGATGTCAGCTTCGATTGTTTACCATTAAGATTAGGTGCATTCGGGACTCTGTAGACCTATTTTCTGTTAAACAGACCATAAAACATAGGAGCACATGTAGGCTATTTGGCCATTTGAGCCTGTTCTGCTGGTAGTAATATCATGGCTGATCTGCTAATTTAAAGTCCACTCTCCTGTCTTATCCTGATAACCTTTGATACCCTTACTAATGAAAAAAATTGTCTCATCCTTGAATGTCCTTAACTCTATGGTAAAGCATTCCACAGATTTGCAAAGCTGAGAAGGGCAGCTTTTCATAATCTCTCTATTTGACGGGTAGTCCCTAACTCTAAGACTACATCCTCAGGTTCTAGGATTTTCTTAAAAGGAGCAATTAAATAAGATGGGCCTGTACTCATTCAAATTTAGAAGGATGAGAGGAGCCGTTACTAAAATATTTTAGATTCTTGGGGGAATTGACAAGGTAATACGATGTTTTCCCCTGGGAGAATCTAGGATTAGAGGACGTAATCTTAGAATAAGGGATTGTCCAGTTTAGACAGAGATGAGATGAAACCTCTGAGGGGATGAATCTGTGGAATTCTATTTCACAGAGAAGTTAGGAGGCTGGGTTGTTAAGTGCATGCAAGACTGAGATACAGATTTCTTACTTAGTAAAGAAGTCAGGGGTTATGCAGAAATGACAGGAAAGTGGAGTTGGGGGTAATCAAATTAGCCATGATCTCAGTGGCAGGGCAGACTTGGTAGTCTGAATGGCTTATGTCTACTTCCTTATCTCATCCCCTCATAGAATAGGGGATAGTGAGGGACTGGTGTGGCAAATGGGACTGTAGGTGGGAGGCAGTGAGGAGTCAGGAGCAGGCCAGTGGCAGGAGACAGTGGTGAAGATTTCGTAGCAGGTTGATATCTAGGCAGCGGCAACAGTGGGGAGCAGGGTGGAAGCAGGAAATGGTGAGATGTTGGTGAGTGGGAGGCAACAAAGGGTTTGGGAGCAGTCGGTGAAGTTGTATCAATCGTATAGTAAACAAGGGCATCCAACTGAAGTTAGTGGCACCATGAATATAGCTGTTGATGGGTTTCATACTGATTTCCTGTTCCACTTTGGCAGGAAGTAGTGACAGTATTGTGGTAAAGATACTATATAAGGCTATGTTGCTATTAAAGATTACAGTAAAATTTCGTCCATTTCTGCAAGTGGATACTTGAATTGCTCTTAAAATTTTAACAGCCGAAGCCAACAACCACACCAACACCGCCACGTCCTCAAGCCCAACCTAGCCCATCTATTGTGGTCCAGCAGCATCCTCCAACGGTGTACAATCAGCCAATGTGTTATGCACAGAATGTGGTATACCCAGTTCCAGTTAGCCCAGGAGTACAGGTAACCAGCCTGAAATCTCTCTTTGTGTGGTTTTAAAGCTAAACAGGGTAAATTGTTTATGTAATGCTGTCTTGTTTAATAATGGATGGGTATAATGTGATAGGCAACAAATCTGAGATAGTAAGAACTGCAGATGCTGCAGCCAGAGACAAGACAGCGTGGAGCTCGAGGAACACAGCAGGCTGGGCAGCATCAGAGCAGCGGGCAAGTTGACGTTTCGGGTTAGGACCCTTCTTCAGAAATAGGGAGGGGGAAGGTAGCTGAGAAATAGAGACGGAGAGGAGAGGAAAGTTGGTGCTGGGGAAGGCAGGTAGGATGGTGCCTGCCTTCCTCAGCTCCAACCCTCTACTCTCTCTTTATTTTCCAGTTCGCTTCTCTCCTCTCATTTCTGAGAAAGGGTCCCAACCCGAAACATCAACTTGCCCGCTGCTCTGATGCTGCCCAGCCTGCTTTGCTTTTTTACTGCAGTTCCACACTGTATACGCAATGATTGCTGTTTTTGCCAGTGATGCTCACATCCTATGAACCATTGAGCTTCATGAATCTACTCCAGAAACAATATTGATGCTAACTCTAATGTTTATAACTTCTAAAGTCTTGCTGAGTTGCATAAATTTAATTTTCACTGTCCAGACTAACAACCATTACTGTTTCTTCCAACTCTAGACTACGCACATGTATCATGTTCCTATGACTCCAATGCCAATCAACCAAGCCAAGTCATATAGAGCAGGTAAAGGTGAGAGAATGGGGTTTTGTCTTGTATGATGTATGATTTCTTTTTTTATGAGGGATTTATGTAGGATGATATCTTAAGTAGTGTTCAGTGTATCTGTAATTGACATTTCAGTTTTGACTTTGGTATCATTTAAAATCACTTTTATTTCTTCCATGTTTTGGAAGTTGGTATGCTAATCAGCAACATGTGCTTTAAGGAATTTAAATTGTCATAATGGTATAAGTCAGTTAGTTGTCAAGTACATGAAATGATCTTTGAAAAGTCTGATGGAGAAAATATTCCATATGTGGCTCTTTGACAAGGCTGGAGTCTAGCCTATTCTCCCTCCCACCTGATTTTTGCTATTTATAATCAATTGATTGTAGAGATTCATTGGTGTCCTGCCACTAATGGCGTGGCTGATAATCACTACTGCATATTGTGGATATCTTGGTGTTAGTGCAGTTTGTCTGCTGTTAGCAATTTTACAGCAAACGGTCTTCTGAGGAAGAGTGATCATAATACTGTTGAATTTGAAACTTTTGAAACAGAAGAGTCTGTTTCCATGCTGTATGAATCTATGACTCTATTTGGTATAAGTATGTTCTCTACTATTAGGGGGAATTCCAGAATTTTGACCCAGCAACAGTGATAGAACAGGGTAATGTTTCTACGTCAGGTTGGTGAATGGCTGGCAGGGAAATTTGCAGCTGGTGACATTTTTATGCGTCTGCAGCCATGACCTTTCTAGAGCAGGGCAGAAATGGCTAGCACGAGGGGTCATAGTTTTAAGCTGGTTGGAGGAAAGTATAGAGGGGATGTCAGAGGCGGGTTCTTTACACAGACAGTTGTGAGAGCATGGAATGCATTGCCAGCAGCAGTTGTGGAAGCAAGGTCATTGGGGTCATTTAAGAAACTGCTGGACATGCATATGGTCACAGCCGAATACAAAGGCTTGAGAAGCATGAATTTTAAAGTCGATTGATAAATTAAATGCAAGCTATAACTGTGCATGTAAAGAAATAATTGAGTAATCTCAATGAACATATATTTCTCTGGGGATAAAACTGTAAGGGAATGTGTTCCTACAATGATAAAACGAAGAATTTATAAATAGAATTGGATTAAAAGAGGAACCTCTCAAATGTATATTGTGATTTATGGAGAGGAAAATGGACAGCATTCAAGAGGACTTAATGCTGTTAGAATGGGTGGGTATATCACAGATGAGATATACTGTAGTCATGTAGAGTAACACATTTTGATAGCGACAAATGCCAATATAAATGAAAGGGTGTAGCTTTAAAGGGGCAGCACAAAGACAGATCTAGAAATATGTATACACAAATCATTGACGGTGGCAAGCTATGTGTAAAAGTTTTTTTCTATTTTAAAAATAAAAAGACACACGTGATCCTGGGTCTTATAAATATGTGACAAGTGCAAAAACAAACCTGTTACAATGAACATCTGAGACACTGATATGGTCTCGACTGGAATATTGTGTCCAATTACAGATAATCTACTTTGAAAAGTACCTGAAGACTTGAGAATAAAATCAAGATTTATTTGCGTAATGATTCAGGGTTGAAGGACTTTGGTTATGAAGATTGGTAATTTGAAAATAAGAGTGTATCATTCTTAATTGCTGATGGTTTAAAACTTCAGATCTATTTTCCAAAGATTGTGCATTTCTTTTATAATTATTACGCATTCGTATCACATGACAGTAACCAGATTTCTGAAGTTTAGTAAAATTGAAATTCTGTTGAACAGGTTTGATATTTAAATGGGTTTTGATGCACTTGTGCATAAATCACAGTCACGTACTGAAAGGAATTGGGAAGGGATATGGCACATGCTGTTCTTACAGGGGACTTGCTGCTTAAGAGTAAGGAAGCAATATACTGCTTTTGTGAGACCACACGTCAGGTATTGTGTACTGTTTTGGACTCCATCCCTAATAGAGGTATATAGCTATCTTAGAGGGAATGTTATAAAGGTGTTCTACATTGATACCAGTGTTGAAAGGGTCAACCTATGAGGAGAGATGAAGTAGAATGGACTTCTTAACTGAAGTTTAGCTGAATGAGAGCTCATTGAAATTTATAAAATCTTTCAGCGACTTGATTGGTTAAATTCTAAGTGGCTGTTTCTCCTGTCTTGATCTAGAAAGACAAGCTATAGTTTAAGAGTAATGAATCAGCCATTTAAAATTGAGATGAAAATTTTTTCACCTGTCCTTAGATGGATATGTGCACCTTGACTTGTTTAGTGTTGAGATAAATGATTTTTTTTACTGATGCTCAGCATGTATCTTTTTTAGAAATGATCCATCCTTATTTAGCTGATCGTTATGCAATTTAATTGTTTGTGTTGACTGTTAGATTATCATTTGATCTATTTTCCTTACGCGGTTTTTGATTAGATGTTGAAGATCACTGTAATCTCATTAATTTTTTTTCCAGTACCAACCATGCCGCAACAGCGACCAGATCAGCACCACCCTCAGGGCACACCGACTATAATGCATCCAGTTAGTGCAGCTGGCCAGATTGTTTCGACTGCTCCAGCTTATTCACAATATGTTACTTATAACCCTCAACAGTTTCCTAACCAACCCCTTGTACAGTCTGTAGCACATTATCAATCACAGGTAAATTTCCCTCAAAGATACTTTTTGAGTTTAACTTACAATGTTCAAATAGTTCTTTGCTAAACTAGCACTGCAAGTTACAGTTAAATGCTGCCAGATTTTATTAGACTTGTAATGACTAGAGAACATTGTGTTGCATTTATGTTATAAATTCAATGCATTGTCTATTGATTTGTACTTGCTATGGTAGTTGATTTCTTGAGATTTACAGTACATCAACTCCATTGTTAAAATATGTAAGCAATACACTGGACACCTGTCCGGTGGAAACATTGTTATTTTATCCTTGTGCGTAAACTTAATTTTACTGATAATAGTTTCATTCTGCAGCCTCAGATGTACAGCCAAGTAATGCAGAGTAATGCTCGAATGATGGCACCACCCGGTCATGGGCAACCAGGAATGGTCCCTTCGTCTACAGCACAATTTCCTGCTGCTGAACAGACACATGCTATGTATGGTAAGCCATCAAGGCAGTTTTTAACTTCTGGTGTTTATTGGTTAAAATAATAACTGTGCTTGCATTTCTTGGAAAATTTACATCATAGAAGCATGTATAGTATTGTGGAATGTTGGCCTTATCTCAAGAAGGTGGAAAACAAAAGTGAAAACAGACTTCAGTGTGGGAGTAGGCTATTCATCCCTCAAGGTTTTTCACGCAAGCAAGTGTGAAAGCAAGATTACAGTTGTGAAAAACCCCAAGTTATACTCTGTCTGGTTTTGAACACCGAACCTCATGAAAGATGTATTGGTTTGTATTGGGGATGCAGCATAGATTGTGGGGAATGATATGGTGTTTAGTAGTGATGATGTTGTTATAGTCCACTTGAGTTCATGTTCGTTGCAAATACTTGTTTTTGCTTCAAGCACAAATGATATAAAACAAGTTTTTAGCTAATTGTGTTGGCTATAATATGTTTGTAATGAATAAATGATTTATTGTCACTTGTGTTCTATAATGAGCAACATAGTAAAACACAGTGAAAAGCTTCAACTGTCAACACAATCCATGCTGTTTTGAATAGTTTAAGACTAAAAAGATATCTCTGACTCCAGTATCGGCAGTTCTTACGATCTCTCACTGAAAGAGTCCATCTTCATTCCATCACCTCTGCCATGTGTCCTGAATCCTGAACAGCTGACCACTAACTCCTGAGCATCCACCCCCTGCACCATACCTGCTGTCAGAATCGCCACACTTTGATGTACCATCAATTTGTGGTAGATCCACCTCGCCAACAGGCTACCGATGCCAGGCCCCGTGTTTGGACCCACAGCCTGCAAAAGGGGGCCCCGGCTCCAGGTCTACCACAGCCAGGAGTTCTTGGCTCTGCTGCAGCCTCACCAATGACCGGGAGCCCTTGGCCTGGGCCTACCACATCTAGAAATCCCTGGCTGTGCTGCCAGGCCAGGCTGTCACTTTGCCAAGAGTCCTGCTCGTGCTACCCTCCTCTCCAATGTTCTCCTCTCCCACCACCAACAGATAGATGAAAAAGATGAAGAAAACGAGGACTAAAAGGGTAAAGAAGGAAGGGAGGAAGCATTGTCTGGAGCATACAGGCCCAGAAACCCGAACACTGCCTAACTTGCTGTAAACGCTATCTCCGGAAGATTGAATCGCAGTCCTCTGTGAAAAGTCTCTCCCTTTCAGCGTCATTGGTGCAGATAATACTTTTACAACATATGAATCTTTAGATGCTACTGTGAAGAAGTAATTGTAAATCATGGTTATAATGTACTGAACGCTATATACTGCAAGCACTTCATGATATTGAATACTTTGAATATGTTTATTACTGAAACAAGAATAATCTGGCTTAGCAGAAAGATTCAGAAATAATGGGTCAGTGTTGAATTTGTTACTACAGCATTAAGTTGCAGTTGTAAAAATAAATGGTGTGTACAGAGAAATCTAGTCATGCCCACTTGGACTTGGGTTTTGCAGTACTTTGTAAGCTAAGAGTACGCATATAGTATTTTTTTCTAACTGTATTCTATTTCTTAGGAAGGTTAGATGCTATGTAAAGGATTCAAGAACGGTCATTGTGCGTGATTCTAGGTTTTTAAACATCTAACTAAAGAGAAATTATGAAAACAAAATATGGAAAAATTACATCAAAGGTAAAGATGTAGCCAGGGCCAGCAATCTGGAAATTGTGGATCTGATAAATTTGTGGCTCTGACACAAAACATCAGAAGAGCCACAAATGTAAGTGGGAAGAAACTGATCGGTGGAGAAGAAAGGATCAAAATAGCAAGAAACAAGTTCATTGGGACAGGAACAGACTGAAAATGTCTGCTGGAACAGTCCAGTCAGTGGATTTTGGGAAGAGGGTAAAAGTGTCAGTTTGGGGTCTTTAAGGTTAGAAGTTGTGGATGTCAGTGTCAGTCCTGGAAATGATAGCTTAGAGTTCAGTGGTGAGGTCATGATCCGAGTGAGATAAAAAGAAAAATCCAAGAAGTGACATTCAGGCTCTGAGGGTTGAGGTTAGCATGCTTTTTTGGTGTGTGCAGCACTTCTTGTTCCAGTCCTCCTTGGGTGGTCCACCACCTATAACACTCTCTGAAGCAGTGATGATGCCAGCGATGCTTTGCTTCCTATAGTCATCTTTCTTACTTTCCTGTCCATCTCTCTTCCCTTCTTTGACTTCACTCTTTCCATTTCTGGTCTTGGGTGCTACACTACAGATTATCCGACTCCTGCAATTACCTTGATTGCACTTCCTCTCTCACTGCTTCTTGCAAAGGCTGCATTCATTCTCCCAGTTACTGTTTGTGTCACACCTACTTTGCACCTCACTGTGTCATTTGCTATTATTTAACTCTCATTGTCTTTTCCTCTGGGCACCCTCAGCATCTAGTCTGCTCACTCCCCCTCCCCTTTTGTCAACTGCATAGAAAATGTTATTTTCCAGGTGCCTTGAGTTCCAGTGTGGAGTATTTTGACAAAAATGTTAACTGTTTCTCTCTGCAACTGCTGCCCGACCTGGTGATTTTCTGCAGCGTTTTCTGCTTTTATTTCTAGTGTCTCCAGGCCCAATTCATCAGCAGTTTGCACCCCACCCAACTGCTACCCTACATCCACATGCTCCACACCCACAGCCATCTGCAACCCCAACTGGACAGCAACAAGGGCAGCATGGTGGCAGTCATCCAGCACAGAGCCCAGTCCAGGTAAGGAAGTCCGACTGTCCCCATTTAACTTTCTTCTGGGTATGGTTTATAAAATAATGTGAATGAGACGGACATTCTAAGTTGATATTAATTATGACACATTGAAATCTAAAATCCTTAAAATGTTAAAAGAAAAATTTTCCCCAATTGTAGTGACCTTGATGGGCTCAGTTGAAATTTCATGTGTAACTCTTGGCTGCCTGTTCGACAGGAAAAACATTCTCCAATTTTGCTGGTTGAATCATGAATTTGGCCACTCTGGCTTATGGTGACATTTGACAAGTTATTTTAAAAGTCAGTCAAAACTCCAGAGCTGCTTTCTTTTTTTAGAAGCTTAATGTCAGGAGGAGAGATTTTGTTTCATATTGGAGATTTTGGCATTTTCTTTATTTGGCAAGACTGTGATCCATACATGGAAGCACTGCACAGGCTTCCCCACAGTAAGTAGGGATAGACTGACAATATAGACAATAGACTGTAGGAGTAGGCCATTCGGCCCTTCGGATGGGTCTGGTGGTGTGCAGGTAAATATAAGACTTCCTCATTTCGAACTGACTTTGTATACCAGTCAGCCTTGGCCAAGATCGTGGCGAAGTTCAGTTCTTCCCCTCCTTGTTGCAAAGAAATGGTTTGAAGTAGAGAGGTGAGATAATAACCAAGGTTAACTTGGCTGACAGTAATAACTTTTTATGGTATTGGTACACTATTCCTGTTAACGTTGCCATCTCGTACTGTACACTGAATGTGATGAAAATTAAATGAGGCTGCAGGTTGCAAATGATAAATGCCACTACACATTCTGGCTGTTCAACTTTTTCACTTCCTGATGATGGAATTCATATTTATCATTTTTAGATTTAGGAGCCACTGTATATCTGTTGTACTTCTTTAAAAAAAAATCAGTTGAAAGCAATAAACCTGAAAGACCTGGCTGCATAAACTTTGTAACCAATACTTGCCTTCCATAATAATTCAATAATGATTTTTAATTTCAGCATCCTCAACATCAAGCTCCTCAGACTCTTCACTTGGGCAACCCTCAACAGCAACAAGCAATTTATCACACGACTCTGACACCAACTCCTCCCTCTATGACACAGGGTCCTAGTCCACAGTCTCCTCAGACTAGCTTTCCATCAGCACAGCAGACAGTCTACACACTTCACCCTCAGCAGGTGCAGCATGGATTTTCAAATCCGCCACATATGACGCATGTACCACAGGTAAGTGAACATCCCAAAGGCCTTTAGGGCTAATGTTTATATATAAACTTTTGTGGCAATGCAGAATTCCTTTTTGTATTATTTGAGATTTCGTTTACATAAAGAAACCATTAACTACTTGGTTAGTAGAATTTTTAAGAGTTCACATTTGAGAAGCAACTGTATCATAAATGTCTTCTGATCAGCTATTGAAAAATCAGTCTGTGCTTCAATGGCTCCGTCTTGGTGAATGTGCAGTTTTTGGTGGAAAAACACCAGCTGATACTTTTTCTGCAAGAGTATTTCTGACATTGCTAAGTTGAATAAAATACTTAATGCATTTTAAAATTTGTGCCACAGAAAATAAATGGGGTAGTTGATATTTTTGATTTATTTATTTAATTTACTTTTTTTAAGAAGTCTAATTCTTTGGACTGTATTATCTTGATGTTCGCTGTATTATCTTGATGGTTCCTAATCATGAAATGTAAGATATCTCATCTTTCTCTGCAACACTCTTTGCTTTTTGGAAGTTGGGTAGGACTTTGTGTGAATTTGATTAGTGCTACTCTCAACTGCCTTAGATTTATGTGGGCAGTGGGCAATAGTACCTCAAAGCACTGCATCATGCAGTGATATTTTTGTTGCTGCAGTATTCAATCTTACATGAGATATACTTCCAAATTGAAATGACAATTCATGTCCATCAGCTTGTGTGCTAGTGAACAGCAGCTTAATTGTCATCTAATCTTGATATGAATGTGGGCAAATATCAGTAAGTGAGCTGCACACTGAGTCAGCCACCGATTCACTAAAGTAGCATAAAGATTGCAATTGCAACAATCTGAAGTTGTGTATAACTTAATGGGCTAAAAGGCTGGCTTGCGCTGCAGAGTGAGGCCAGCAACGTTGGTTCAATTCCCACACAGACTGAGGGACTCTCCTTCTCAATCTGTCCCCTTGCCTGAGGTATGTGACCCTCAGGCTAATGTAACATCCCTGTTTAAAAAAGAAATAAGGCAAAAGATGGAAAATTACAGGCTGAGTAGCCTATCCTGTTGTGGGTAAGATTTTGGAGTCCATTGCAAAGGATGAGATTTCTGCATATTTAGAAGTGTAGTGTAAAACAGGGAAAAGTTAGGAAGTAACAAGTAGGGTTGACCAAGGGAGCCAATGGATGTTATCTACCTGGACTTTAAGAAGGCCTTTGACAAGGTGCCACATAGGCTAAGTTTGCAGATGATACAAAGATAGGTGGAGGGGCAGGTAGTATTGAGGAGGTGGGGAGGCTGCAGAAGGATTTGCACAGGTTAGGAGAGTGGGCAAAGAAGTGGCAGATGGAGTACAACTTGGGGAAGTGACAGGTCATGCACTTTGGTAAGAAGAATAGACGTATGGACTATTTTGTAAATGGGGAGAAAATTCAGAAGTCTGAAGTGCAAAGAGACTTTGGCGTTCTAGTCCAGGATTTTCTCAAGGTAAACTTGCAGGTTGAGTCAGCAGTCAGGAAAGCAAATGCAATGTTGGCATTTATTTCAAGAGGACTTGAATATAAAAGCAGGGATTTACTATTCAGGCTTTATAAGGCTCTGGTCGGGCCACATTTGGAATATTGTGTGCAGTTTTGGGCCCCATATCTCAGGACGGATGTACTGGCCCTGGAGTGGGTTCAGAGGAGGTTCACGAGAATGGCCCCAGAAATGGAAAGCTTAACATATGAGGAACATTTGAGGACTCTTGGACTATACTCATTGGAGTTTAGAAGGATGAGGTGGCATCTAATTGAAACTTCCAGAATACTGAATGGCCTGGACAGAGTGAATGTTGGGAAGATGCTTCCATTGGTAGGAGAGAGTAGGACCCCAGGGCACAGCCTTAAAGTAAAGGGAAGACCTTTAAGAACAGTGATAAGGAGAAACCTCTTCAGCCAGAGATTGGACTGCCACAGAAGGCTGTGGAGATCAGACCATTGAGTATATTTAAGACCGAGATATCAAGGGTTACTGCAGGAAGGCAGGAGAATAGGATTGAGGAACTTATCAGCCATGACTGAATGATGGAGCAGACTCGATGGGCCAAATGGCCTAATTTCTGCTCCCATGTCTTATGGTCTTAAAAGGAATATTTTAAATTTTCTATGCATCAACAATGCCAGTGCTTTTAACACAGCACACTGTCAATTAGTGCAACCAATAAAGTTTTTGGCACAGTTTTGGAAATTATTTGTATAAGCTGCTGTCAGTTACCATTACTTATTTAGTAGAAATAATGACCTTTTGGCTGCTTTTTGTTTGTAGGCACATGTACAGTCGGGAATGGGCCCTCCCCACCACCCTGCTGCTACCCATCCTCCCATGATGCTAATGCCTGCACAGCCACCAGGTGGTCAAGGTGCCATTCCTCAGAATGCACTGCCACCCATTCCAGTTTCCTCAACTACACACTTCTCTTACATGGCACACCCCCAAGGTGAGTGATAGACAATCGGGGGGAGATGGTCAGCATTTCATTCAAGTGAAAAGTTTGATTTACATTACCCTTGGCCTGAAAGTAGATTGATCCTGTGGAATTTGGTACATCTCACTGCATTTGTTATTTCTACAACTGATGCAAAGACTAATTCTTTTAAAAATAAAACTGCAATTTAACTGTGCACTTTGAAAATATTTTTCTTAGATTTTAGCAGCTGTGTTTATGGAGTAAAGTTGGAATTTTAAACTGAGTTTTTTTTGTTTATTCTCCATTTAGTACAAGCCCATCATCAGCAGCAGTTGTAGTCCTGTCCAGCAGTAACCACAGGCTGGCCAGTTGAAGGTACACATCCTTCCCTACCCTAAAACGTGGAACCAGAAGCGCACAATACTAGAAATTGTCTTCTCATGTTAAACCATGTGCTGTCACACAACATCCAGCAGGAATGTGTTGCCATGTGATTCGGTAGCTGCCCTTGTGAAGAAGGCAAGATAAACTGGCAAGAAAGAAATAAGAGCTAAGTTCAAATCTGGAATCAATGTGTCTTATCAACAGCCTTACAAAATGCCCCAAATCTGCTTTCTGATAACTGGAATGTATTTATTTTGCCTGACCCTTCTAAGTTATGAACTTCCCAAGGTGAAAGAACTAATAAAATTGTTTGTTCCTGCTGCAAGCCATCCAGATTTGGCAAACCAGAACTCTGCTTCTAACCAAACTTGAACTCTATCTTATAACAAAATCCGGATGTGAACTGGTGGTTTATTTATGAATAGAGGTTCCTGGAGGAGAGCACTGTCACCGGACAGTGATGTAACTTTTAAGTTAAATAACTTTTACTTTGTAGATAATAAAAAAAGTTTAAAAAAACCAAAAAAAATAAAGTTTTAAAAACTGACATTGGTGTGATTGTAATATTTTTTCCCCATACCTTTAATGGTCAGGAAAATTGACCAGAAGATGAGGTCATAATTATGGAATGCGTGAAGAATGTTCTGACTATTTGAGCTCTTTTTCTCAAATTATGCTGTGTTCCTGTATCTCCTTAACAAACACAGGAATATTATGACATCAAAATAGAATATTTGAAACGCTCCATATTTATGGATGAAGATCATATTGTGATGGGCTTCAAGTGACCAAATGGAATTTTTTGTAATTTTGAACATCATGCAGGAATATCTGTAACCAAAAGTAATATGTTCTTGAAAGAACAATAATGTTTCCCTTTGACTCCAATGGGTAATCCTGGAATTTTTTACTAAATTGTGAATCTTAATATTAAAATCAATGCAGTGAAATCCTGGCCTGTGATAAGCCCAGTAGTTCTCAAACATTGGTTGAAGGAGTCCTTTACAAATGGGAAATTCCTTGCATTTTTGAATATAATGATCAGTGTTTTTTTTTAAAAAGGGATTTGCATGTAATTTGGCAGTGAATGGTGGTAAACTTATCTTTTTTGCAGTGAAAAGCTAAATGCATATCTTTAGTGATGCAAACTTCTTTTGGACAAATCTCTGAAATGGATTGGGCTTGGTGGATCCTGTAGCTAACAGTAAGACAAGGTGAGGTGTAAACTTTGCAACAATGCAATCTTGGAAGTAACTGATCACAAAGGTTCTCCAGGGCATTGGCCTAGGCCCAGGCAGCTTCAACTGTTCATTGCCCCTGTTTGCATGAGGTTAGATATGGGGTCATGTCTACTAATGATTGAATAGTATCTGTCCTGTTAAAATGCTTATACTTGGGTTGAAAAACGGTCATGAGGATGCTCCACGCATGCCACATACTGACTATCTTCAACAACATAACATATAAGCATCTTCTGTTGATGTTCAATTGCGACATTCCCCACCACCACCAAAATCCTAAATTACTGTTGCTGAGAAATTTAACTGAACCAGCATATAAATATGTGCCTATAGAAGTAGCAGAGGCTGTGTATTCTGTAGTGACTAATTCACCACCTATCTACCTAAAACCTATGTGCTAATGATCACAGAATATAAAGAAGCCATTTGGCCCACTGCGTCTGCACTGACCCTCTGAAGAGCATCTCACCCAGACCCATGCCATCCCTGTGACCCCACATTTACCATGGCTACAGCAGCTAGCCTCCACTTTGTCAGACTGTGGGAGGAAACTGGAGCATCTGACAGAAACCCATGCAGATGTGGGGACAATAGGAAAATTTTACATAGTCAGCTAAACCTACAATTGAACCTTGGTCCTGGGTGCTTGAGGCAATAGTGCTAACTACTGTGTCACCTGAAGCACTTGAGCCAGGCAGGAGTAAGTGTTTTAAGCCATAGACAAGTGACTCACCATGGTTGCATTGATAGCATCACCCAAAGGCTACTTAGAAGGCCAAGGATAATAGGTATGCAGAAAGAAACTGGAAGTTGGTGGTGCCAAGTCTTGCCATTCTCAGTTAGCAACATTACCATTGCTTCACTGCCACTTGCTGAAAATTCTGAACAAGTGGATCTCTGCCATAGTACTGCAGAGGGTGCTGGATGCTACTAGAAATCATGGAAGAGGGAAGTGAAGTAAGTGAGTGAATGGACAATAAGCCAGCAATGCCACCAAGAAATTTTTAAAAATTGAACAATCGTAAAGATTGTGCTTTGGCTACTATTAATCCCATCACCATCACAGAAGTAGATCATGCTGTACCTCCCAAAATTTTGAGTTTATTGTGCACAAATTAGCTGCCATACTTTCTACATGACAACATACACTGCACTTTTAAACATGTATATCTTTACATTTTTGAGTCATTTGATCTAAGTCTGTGGCAGAGACTAAACAAATACAAGTCTGATTAGTTAGTCAGTTGCTCTTGCATTATGAGGGTGGTTAGCTTGGAACTGTTTATCCTAACAGTTGTAACCCCCACTCGACTGCAATAAAATTGATTCAAGGACTGTGGGATTCACACTGCCAAGACCATTCATAGCCTATCGCTAACTGCACTTGAGAAGGTAGTGTTGAACACTGCAGATGTATTAATTGTGTTGTTAAGCAGGTTAACGCCACGATTCTGACCCACCAATGACTTTCCAAGTCAGGATTGTGAGAGACTTGAAGCAGAATATACAGGTGTTGATTTTTTTTTCATGTACTTGTTTCTGTCATTCTCTTGAAGCTTGAACATGTTTGAAAATTCCTGCTTGAAGGTGTTTTGGATGTGGTATTAGTGGGTGTTTCAGTAATTTCGGAGTGGAGTTTAAATAGCAAAAATAGCTCAATATGCTGAATAATTTAGATATTACTGGTATGAGTAGTATAGAATCTTCCAAGAGGCAGAAAGATCAGTACGAGGGAGGAAGGAGCACTGAAGATCATAGTCATTGAGTATTACACCACAGAGAGGTTGTTTGGTCCATCATGTCTGCAGTAGTCATTTGAGCATCTATCCAGTTTCCCAGCACTTGACTCGTAGTCTTACATTGTTATGGTTTTTCAAGCATTCATTACAACTTTTTAAACTTGTGTTGCTGATTGCCTTTACATTCTTTTATGATGAGTTCTAGGTCTGACCACCCTCTGCATGAAATTCTTACTTCAATCACTTCTAGATGTCCTGCTCTAAATCTAGTTATTAATCCTTCTACTCAGCAGAAACGTTCCTATCTATGCCCTTCTGTTTGCACACCTCCGCCTTCTCCGAAGAAAATAACGCTACTACACTTTACTGAATTATTGCATAGGCAGAACAAGACAAATCTGTTTAATGCTAATTGTCCTGCCTTCCTCTTTCTTTAAAATTGTTTATTATTGGCAAAATGCAGCAATGTACAAAAAATTTACTGTTACCAATTTAGATGAATTAGGGTGTAATGAAAAGACTTGGAATCAACTAGGTTCAATGACTTGTTTTTGGACCTATAAAGCTTTGAAATGAGCAAGCTGATTTGAAAATACAGTTAATTGATTCTCCATTTATTCTGTTTTGACACAGGGTGATGATCTTGGAGATGTATGGATTTGATCACCTCTCGCTGGTCCAAAAACATAGATTAAGGGTGTAATTTAGTTTTGGTGGATTCCTCACATCTACAGAACACGTTGCAGATCTGGCAGTTATTTGATCATTCACAAAAGAATTTAAAAGTTGATTTAATTGGAAGCTATTACTCTACTATATAAAAAGATATTGCAGATAGCAAAAATTCTGATGGTCAACATTTTGAGGATATTGTGAACCTTCGGTGAGAAAGTTACCAGCTGAGCAGAGTCAGAAGGACATGTTTATGTCCCACTTTGAAGATTCAGAGACATGAGCGCAGGGTGTGTAATACCAGTAGTAAACGATCAAAGAGTAATCTTTTGGCTAAGATGGTGAATGGCATTGTCTAAACAAAGAGTATTTACTATTTATCCTTAAATTTGCAATGCATCACCATGCTACAGTCTCAAATCAGTTTAGCTCGATGGCTGGTTTGCAATTGCAGCGTGAGGCCAACAATGTTGCCATAATCTGGTAACACTATGCTGACTTTGCTGTGCAGCAATCTGTACAAAGTAAATGTATAATACTACTTCAATAAAAGTTTTACATTTTGTTGTATTACAATCAGAATTTGTTAAATATGCTTTACATTAAAATTGCACTAATGGTTATGCATCCAAATTAAAATCTTGGAAGGTTTCCTCTCGTTATTCCAGTAATGAAAAAAATTGCTTTATTAATTTTTATAGCAAATGATTATTTTGGCAAAATGCAACAATGTACAATAAGTTACTACAGTACAAATGAACATTAGTTTGTAGAAAATAAATTTTGTTGCAGCGTATGCATAAATTGTAATGGAAAAATGTCAAAATACAGTTTCTTTGAGAGCAACCTTGCATTTAATAATTTACCAGCTGAGTGTCTATATCTCCAAGTGCAAATTAATTCAATCCTCTTACATTATGTAGAAGCTAATTCCAAGGATGCTACCATGTACAGCAGAATCCTTCAAGTGGCTGCTGTGACAGCATTTCTATACCATGTAAAATTGATCTTCAGACCTGGAAAAGCCTGGATCACGCATCTTCATGGTGTAATTCCCCTAATTTTGAACAGCTTAAGTTTTAAATTGTATACAGTAATCAAATAATAGTATTTGAATGGCTAATGATTCAAATCTTTAAAATTAATTAGGGGATTCCATTTTGATGTTTTTCTGGTAATAATTTTCATTTTATTTGTTCATGCAATGTAAGCATTGCCAGCAAGATCAACATTTCTCATCCCTAAGGCAGCTTATCAAGAAGGTCTGATTGTCCATGGTAAATTACAAGATTTAACTAAAGATTTATAATTTCAATGAATTAATTGTTTAGCTATTAAATTTTCTCAAACTTCCTTTCTCTATGCACTCTAACATTTAAAAATTATTACATATTTTCATTACTTAATTTCAGTTCAATGCCACACTTCTATCCACAGGAAACCAAAGCTATAGCGCCATTGAAATTCAATTTAAAAGGCTAATTTTGTGCAATGGTTGGAAATGTAGACAATCAGCAGGAGCTCTGGAAATAAAAGCACATTTCATATAAATGCAAGCCAAATTTACAAAAAGAAATAGTGTTCTATTAGCCTATTATCAAAGTCATTGCTATGCAGAGTTCAATTCAAAAGTACGTTTGCCAAAAGTTACTTATTGAAGATAAGCAAAGTAAATAAACTAAAAACTGCTTGGTGCCTGCAAACTTCCTTCTTTCTAACAGGGTCATGTTTTGCCATTGATGTATGCCTTGACAACATAAAATAGCTCATACAGGTGACACTTCCTATGCCAATTCAGTCACAACCAAGAAGAATAAAACTACACTCCATGGATCAAGAGATTGATTGGCTATTTTTAACAGCTATTTTTAACAACTTCCACAAAAAATGAAGTAAATATCCAATTCAGTGATGAAGGAACAGTAAACACTATCGATCTTGAAGAAAACTTATTTTGTTTTAGGGCTGTAGGCAGATGTCCTCCTTTACAAACACCTGTTTGAATTTAGCAATTTCTACAAGGAATATCTTGGGTCTACATCCAATGTGGACTGCAAGGGAGACATAAATGGAATTAATTCTTGCTTTGCAATATAAGTTGCAAATAAATATAAACTGCACCTGTTGTTATACAGAATGAAGGAACAGAACATACAGGATTGAGGGAAAACAATTTTTAAAAATTAAAAATTTCTGAAATTTACAAATTATTTTGATGGAATTAAATTGATTGTCATCACTTAGTGCACTATTTAAATACCCAAGTTATTTCTGACTGAACAAGGCTTACCAAGATTTTCATCAATTTTTCGTGAGAATATAGGGCAATTTAGCTTGTGCTTCCAAATCAATAATTCTTTGTTCATTCCATTTATGAAAACTCCAACAGCACAACCTGCAGAGAAGCAGGATATCTGTAACTTTTGGATTTGGATACTTAACTGCATGAGCTACCACTGCTATCACTTTCGCCAACTCAGTGAATGACTCAGCCTCATCGTCACCAGTGTAGCCAAATGAGAGCCAATGACTAGGATATATTGGAGGGACTAATTTCCCTGGAACAATACACCAAGGAGTTACTACTTTGCTGAGACTATTAGCAAAATTTTTTTGTGACAGATTTAAATTGCTTTACAATAGGTGAGAACTGACTTGGGAACTTGTTAATTTGTAAACTGCAAATCTCACATTGCTGGGAAGTTTGAGAAATTCCGCTGTTAGCTTTGCAAAAACAATATCTCACTTTTAACTTCACATGATTTTCATGGAATTGATGTATTTTCACTTTAAGCAGTCATTAAACATACTACATAAGTAATTAGTAGGATAATTACATTTTTTGTTGTGGAAATTGTTAAAAAAGAGCAAATTGACCTCTTGATCTGCAGAGTATGGTCTCATTCCTCCAGGCAGTGACTAAACTGTCATGGAAATTATATAAATTATGAAATAAATGTTTTTCTTTATTCTCACCCCCATGAGCTACTTCATATTTCCAAGGCTTACATCAATGGCGAAACATGATGCTATGAGAAAGACTGGATAGTGTTGTCGAACAAAGAGACTTAGGGGTTCAGGTACATAGTTCTTTGAAAGTTGCATCACAGGTGAGTTAGGATGTCACATTGAGGTTGTACAGGATGTTTGTGAAACCACTTTTTGAGCACCGTGTATGGTTCTGGTCACTCATCCTTCCTATTGCAATTATTATATTGGAGAAGATTCAGAAAAGATTTACCAGAATGTTGCCAGGACTAGAGGGTTTGAATTATAAGGAGAGGCTGAATAGGCTGGGATTTCTTTCACTGGAGCATTGGAGTTTGAGGAGTGACCTTGTAGAGGTTTATAACATCATGAGAGGCATAGATAAGGTGAATAACAAGAGTCTTTTTCTCCTGGTGGCGGGGGAAAGAGTTCAAAACTTAGGGAATATATTTTTAAGGTGGGAGGATAAAGATTGAAAAGGGATCTGAAGGGCAACTTTTTCTACACAGAGGGTTGTACATGGAATAAACTGCCAGAAACAGTAGTGGATGGAAGTACAATTACAACATTTAAAAGACATTTGGATAGGTACGTGAATAGGAAAGGTTTGGAGGGATATGGGCCAAACACAGGCAAGCGTTTCTAGTTTAGTTTGAGAGATCTGATCAGCATGGACATGTTGGATTGAAAGGTCTGTTTCCATGCTAACTCTATAAAATTGGTTCACAATACAGTTTTATGGTTGGTAATGTTTTTTAGCTGTTAAACATCCCTGAGTTCTTTACTATTTTTATCCAGTGGTCTTCAACTACCTGCAAAATTCTACACTGAGTACAGGCAGCCAACGTGCATTGTCATATGTCGAAGCAGGGCAGGACTTTTGACTGACTCGAAAAAACTAACAGCATAATTAAATTTTTGCTAAAAAAAGAACTAGCTGGAGAAATGCACTTATTCTTATTAACTGAATGAACACTCTGCTGATAAGATTAAGCAAGATTATTGGGTTATGCTGTTTTCCAAATTGTAACTGATGAACTGCTTACACTTTAAAATTTATTAACAGTTTCACATTAATATGGCACTGTAAAAGAACATTGTTTTAAAAAGTCAAAAAAATTAGCCATCCAATACACAGTGCATCATTCTGAAGTACAATGGTGTGTTATAATATCCTAATATCCCTTTTAGTCTATAAGATGTCATTGCTGTGCCTTTCGGAGGTAATGGTAAGTTAATTGATTTTGGCAGATGGATCATTGGGTACTAGACCAGTTTTCTTTATTGGATGACCTAAAAACATATATAATTGTCAACAAAGTGACATATATGATAGCTAACCACATATTTCATAAAGCTTCAGTAACTTTATTGTGCCCTCAAAGTTTACTAGGCAACACTATGCTAACCAAATATGATTGGACCATCCTTCCCATGATGATTAACTCCCCATCCTGGTTTTGCACTTTCTCAAGACATTCACGAGACTACAAACAGCAACTATAAGCAACAGATATAATTTAAGGCAATGGAAAAGATCTAAGATTGGGGCAAATGTAGGGAAATTGTAAACAATTTCAAACAGTGATTCCTCCATTTCAGGAAACACTTTTCAAGTGCCTGTGTGCAGCTCATAACAAATGGCCAATGATCTTTCTCAAACAATTATCAGTTCCTCACTGTGTACAAATTCTTAATTAACTTGATTACAAAATGCAAAGACAGTCATTTTTCTGATTGAAAATATTAACTGTTCCTCCCTCCATCGCTGTATTTTTAGCCTCCGCAGTTTCAGCAAGCCAGATTTCCTATGTGCAACCTATCCTGCATGCAAATCCACCATTTTTCAGACTTCTTCCTTTAGAAAGACCTGTACCTGCATTCCATTTTAAGGCATGATATTCCTGCCTTGATGAAGCCTCCTAGTAGCAGCAATGCAGGAGATTTGTTCATATAATTCTATCTGAAACTATGTACTTAATCCCATAATGGGAAATTCTCTGCTAATATCATAATGGAAAATAAGACATCAGCTGTATCCTGTAATTTTTCAAAACCAAAAAAAATCACCAAAATTAGATCACCGTAGTGTTCACAATCTAACTTGAGCACTCGAATTACTAGTACATAACTGAACTGTCAGTTAAGCTTTAAATGAAAAGCACAAAAGCACAAAGTATGAGTATATCCTAGTTAAAGAAATCTACTTTAACTGAAACTTGTAAACACAGCAAAACAGTTGTAGAATTATTTTTAAATGCAACAAGCCCAATAACTGTATTTTCATTTATTGCATATTACTGTTGTTAAGCAATTAAGTTAAAGTATTTCATAGAATAATTTTAGAAAGGTTACAGGAAATACAGATATATAAAGAAATATGCTTAAAATTATATTCAATTCATATACAATTTTTACATAAGCAAAATTAAACTGAAGGACATATTTTCTATATTTTCAATTAATAATCCAAGATATCTATGTTTTAAAGATAAATCCAGATCAAAGCTGTACAATTTAATAATATTGTAAACAGACCCTTCAACAGGCCTAATTGTAGAAGAGGCCCATTTCAGAGCAAACACGTATTTGCCCTGAAGGTTTCTTAAGTCTACCTCCCTGAAACAGAAATACATTCAGTTTTTGAAGCAAACCTGAAAATGTTTCAGTGTTGAAAAATTAATAATGGCACACTTTCACATGTGTGTACCAACTTGTCTTTGGCGACAGAATCAAAGAAACATATACTGATTATCAATGGCCCGGGAATGACCTCTGGCAGCCGATTCAATTTCATAGTCTGAGTCTCGTTGGTGCCTTATCGGCACAACCACTGAGCCACTTCGCCGCAGTGCTGGAAGAGATTCCTCAGCAGGGGGCACCATGTGGAATACCTGTTCTGGAGCTGGCCGGGAAAGAAGAGGCTCTGATGCATTGCAGCCGGAAGGACCCAAGTGAGCAAGACTGGGTTCAGAATTCCAGCGGTGAACGGAAAATGGCAACACTGATGCATTGATTGGAGAATGAGATCCTTTGGAAACAAAACAAAAATGTGAATCTTAAAACAACTTCTGTCAAACCTTAAATTTAAACTGATTTAACTTTCTGCTGAGTAATTTTGTGGCTACTATGCAAATACAGCAAGTACATCACATTCAAAGCATTTTAGTAATTAGGCAGGTAAATTTCAATCCTCATATTTAACTACCCATCTGCTCCTTAATATTTAATAGTCTCGCCACTCCCTAAAACTGTTTAACGTTTTAACGTACAATGATCAGTATTTTCTAATAACATTAGTCAGACATTTTATGAAATGTCACAGTCCCAAACATGTGAACCAAATATGCTTCAATCCAGTATTTTACATGCACACAGATGATGAACACAATGAAGAAACAGCTTTCTAAGACTTTCACAATTTGATTTCAAATACCAGGAACTAATTTCAAATACATATTTCAGTAAGTGAATTTTCAAATTTCAATCGCAGAAAACATAGACAAGAATGTGACAACAAGGTGTGGAACTGGATGAACACAGCAGGCCAGGCAGCAGAGAAGCAGGAATCCTGACGTTTCAGGTTCATTAGATAGTCATAGCCCGCAGGAGAAATGCAGATAAGTAACAATTCCCATGTCTTACATATTACACGAGTGAGAATTGTCAATAATAGAATTTTATACTGTTCTTTACAAATAGACGTGCAACACAAATCCTGTTCAGCAAGTTTCTGATGAGATCATTTCCTCCTGTGGAGAAACCGACTTTATGATAGCGACAATCTGGCAGGAAATGGGGACAAGAAACCTAATAAAATTTATACCAAAATGGTAATTTCCTGGAATCTTACATGTTCTTTGCCCGCAAGTCTGCCTTTAGCCATATCTTCAGTTTCAAGAATCTGTCATCACAAGTGGAGACAACAAATTGATAACAGGCAGAAATTAGTGAAGCTCAAAATATGAGGTATCCCTACAAAATACTCCAGAAATAAATCAGGATGGTGCTAAACCCAGAATTATTTTATCCATTATAATGCGTTATTTCAGAAAGATTAGAACAAACTATTTTTCTTCTCATTCTTCATTTCACTTCCAGATTCTCCTTCGCATGAATTTATAGGTCATCTTGTTTTAAATTTGGAGTGCTGCCTTTGTGCTAACGAAGTGCTAAATATATTTAATGGGTTTGTTTTTCACACAAATTGTTTCCTCTCTGACCTACTGTTAGTTTTTCTCCATCTTTGATCTTATTCCAACAAACATCATAGAATCAAGGAATATCCTCCAAGAATCCTTAGATTATAGAAAGTGCTGAGGGATTGGAAAGCTGCTCACGTAACGAAAAGCAAGTTGAAAAGAGGCAACTATGGGCCAGTTATCTTAACATCTGTCATTGGGAAAATGTTATAGTCCAGTAGAAAGGATGTGACAGCAGAACATTTAGAAATGTATCATGTAAACGAACAAATTCAGCAGGACTTCATGAAAGGAAACCATGCCTTTCGGAGTAACAAACAGGATCGATAAAGTGAAAGCTGTAGGTGCAATATTTTTGGATTTCCAAGGCTACTTAATAGGAGCCCACGGTACACACGGTCGTAAAATAACTTGGAGAGAAGATCGGCAAACTAATAGAAAGAGAGATTGGATAAGGGAATTTGTGGACAGTTGCAGAGGCTGAGATTCTGCAAACACTAACCTGGGCCCCTATGCCTGACTTACTGGCAGTCACACACCCTGGAACCTGATCACAGATAAAATCTAAATTTGAATTACAGAGTGTGAATGTGCTTGCCTCCTCAAGCAAAGTGGTCAGGTAGCTTTCCACCTGCCCAATGTGGCACAATGCCTGTCGCTCCTCAACTCAAATCAGAAGCTCCTCAAGCTGCAAACATTTATGGCTGATCTGTTTGTGTTTGCCTTGGATTACCAGCAGCAACACATCACCCATCCTGCCATCACCATCATATTTAATTTAATTTATTAATTACTCTAGAATTGCTGTCTTTTATTGAAATTATTACTTTTAAAATAAGTACCAGTATCAATACTAGTACAATACCACCACAGTGATGACCTTAGTAGTACTTCTTTGGTTGTAAAGCTTGTTGAGATGTTGGGTTGTCATGAAAGGCACTACACATAAATGCAAATCTTTCTTTGCTTTTTCCCCAAATAGTCGTTGGTGGCACTTTCCTTGGACTTCGGTAGACTTTGTAGCAATTGTATTCCTTGAGGTGACCAAAACTCTCTTGCAGACATTGCTTGTTTTATTGACAAATAAATTTACAACTTCCTTCTAACATTTTATATCCCTAACAGAATTGTGGATCTACTTACAGCACTTAGACTGCAGTGGCTCAAGAAAGTAGCTTCCTCTATCTTCCCAAGGCAAGTAGGGACAGGCAATAATTGCCAGCCAAGCCAGTGACACCCACATGCCACGAGTAAACAAAAACTATTTCTAAGACAGAAGAAAAAGACTGCAGATCTAAACAGAAACTAAAAACTTTCCATTTACTTTAAGAACTAGCAACGTTCAACAAACCTATTCAACAAACAGCTGCTTTCCCTGGTTCATAACATCCCTTTGCCAGGAGGCCTCTCAATCTGCACCTTTTCTTCACTTCTGCTCACACCTTGCTCTTAAGTTTTTGTTTGTTACAGTAAACCTTACATTAAGCACCTGTATCACTCTCTGTACTAAACTTCACTTTGAACCAAGTTCCCAAATATACTCATTCAGGCAAAGTCTCCACTCATGCTGACCTTGTGCATACCCTCTAGTTACCAACAGGTCTGTCAGTGCCAGAGGTCAAGAATACCAGACCATGCTGGATTGCCAAAAGATGTCACCACATGGCAATAACACCATCACAGACACCCTATCCATAAGCCCACATCCCACTTGGCCTGGAGTGGGGAAAACAACAGGGATACTCTCTGCCTGCCCTCAGCACTCATGGTCTTTCACCTTTCATTACAAGAGTCACAAAGTAGTATTTGGTTGCTGCCGCAGACAGAACGAATTCAGCACAGGCCCCTGTCACTACACAAATGAAGAGCTCAAAGGCATCCGAGAACACAGAGTGGAAAGACCGGTTAAAGACCAGGTGAATGGCCAGCCTAGTTATCTCCTTATCTTAGCTAACCCCTCATATCCAGGCTAACAGTGAAGGAGCCACAGTTCAGGAGAGATGTTAGGAAAAACTTCTACGCACAAAGGGTGGAAAATGTTTGGAACTCTCTTCCACCAAAGGTAGTGGATATAGGGTCAGTTGTTAATTTTAAATCTGAGATAAATACATTTTTGTTAGCAAATGGTATTCAGGTATATGGACCAATGGCAGGTAAATGGAGTTAGGCCTCAGATCAGCCACAATCTCACTGAACAGTAAATCAGGCTCCGGGTCTAAATGGTCTCGTCTTGTTCCGATGTTGATGCCTTCTGCTCATGATGTCTTATGACTAGCCACCAGAAAGGGTGGAAAAACCCAAGTATGTGCTCCCTAACTGTCTTGCTACCTCTCCTCTGTACAGTTTAATTATAACAAATAGCAGGCTGTCTAAAGAATCATAGCCCAACTTACCTCAGAACTAAAACCAGTGGCAAATGAGCCAAATTGGTCAGCTCATCTTCTATACTTTAGAAAAGAGGTCTAGAACAACTAGCATGTTCAGGTATTACTGGTTCTTTACTGGCTTTTTCTGCTGGTACCACTCTGTAGGCGTCATTCATTACACAAAGATATTTTCTGCACCAAATGAAAGACAAAACTGAACAGAGTCAGGGCACAAAAAAAAACACAAACCTGCAGAAATTCCAAGATATAAGCATTTAACACACAGCAACAGAATGCCTGTGCTGCACATAAAGTTCGGAAAGAAATTGCTGGGAAGTGTTTGATCTATTCCATGTTCATATGTAGTCAAACAGGTTACAGACTGAAATCTCTGTGCAACTGGTAGAGGACATATGTCTGTCAATACAGACTGTACTGTTAACTATTTATCTCTGAACGTTGACTGCCCATTAGAGAGAACAGCAGTAATAAACAGACGGTCACATTCTTCCGATAATAAAAGTGCTGCTCAAAGCACGAGATATTGGTGCTGGGGAATTAAACACTTGACCTTTCAGACATCTGCCATCAGCCTGAGTTCTCCTTTTCCTCTGCCCTAACACTATGATGCAGCTCAAACCCCAAAGGTATAGAACATAGAACATTACAGCACAGTACAGGCCCTTCGGCCCTCGATGTTGTGCCGACCTGTCATACCGATCTCAAGCCCATCTAACCTACACTATTCCATGTACGTCCATATGCTTGTCCAATGACGACTTAAATGTACTTAAAGTTGGCGAATCTACTACCGTTGCAGGCAAAGCGTTCCACACCCTTACTACTCTCCGAGTAAAGAAACTACCTCTGACATCTGTCCTATATCTTTCACCCCTTAATTTAAAGCTATGCCCCCTCGTGCTCGCCGTCACCATCCTAGGAAAAAGGCTCTCCCTCTCCAACCCTCTGATTATTTTATATGTCTCAATTAAGTCACCTCTCAACCTTCTTCTCTCTAACGAAAACAGCCTCAAGTCCCTCAGCATTTCCTCGTAAGACCTTCCCTCCATACCAGGCGACATCCTAGTAAATCTCCTCTGCACCCTTTCCAAAGCTTCCACATCCTTCTTATAATGCGGTGACCAGAACTGTACACAATACTCCAAGTGCAGCCGCACCAGGGTTTTGTACAACTGCAGCATAACCTAATGGTTCCGGAATTCGATCCCTCCATTAATAAAAGCTAAAACACTGTATGCCTTCTTAACAACCCTGCCACCTGTATAGGCAAGTGATTTGCTTCGTCCATTTATCACATCTTTTGGCGGCATATCTCTCCAAGCAGTATTGATCTGGGACAAAACCATCCTTTCCCCTGGACAGCTGCAGCCCATTAGTGTCCAATGACTTACCAGACACACATCAGTACTCTATACCAGCTTTAAAGGTGCATACAGCACCAGTATCTGTGCTGGTGGCTACAACTATCAGATCAAATACGAGGGCTCCTTTACTGAGTCTTTGGTCTGCTGTTGATGAGAGGCGGCAGATTTAGGGTATGTAAAAGTAGAAGATCAGAAGGGAAACATTGGGCTGAGTTAGAAAATAAGAGAGCCATGATCCTAGAATCAGCAGTTCACTCCACATGGCATATAGCAGATTGAGAGTTGGGAAATGGCTTAAGGCAGAGCCATCCTGCATTCCTCAATTCCAAATGCCACAAGCTCTGTCACGGTTGAGTCCATGATACAGAGAGGCATTCTCACTGGAGATAGAGTATTTGAGCCCCGAGTGGTTGAGTGAATGATGGCGTAAACAGTGGTAAATAGGAAGACTTGTTTACAGTCACTGATCTTGACCAACACCGTAAGGTTTTTAACCACCGCTGCTAGCTCCTTTGGTACCTTCCTTTGGAACTGAGCGCCCTGGCCACTTGCTCAATCCTTTCTGACAGTGGTCCTTCAGACTTGCTGGACTCTGGAAGAACCATATAGTGGGTCTTCTCCTGCATACCTTCACCACTAAGGCCTCCAAGGATCATATACATAACCTTTGAACATTCCTAGTGTCCTGGTGTTGTATTTTGTTCTTCATGATATCAGCAATCTCCTGTAACTCAGTACAGTTTTCCTTTAAGAGTGATGGCCCGCCTTTCAGCAAAAAAGGCTGATTACACAATGGGTCTCTGCAGACACTGCTCAGTTCTCTGCTGAGCATTGAGGCACCCAGTATCTTGGCATATGCTGAGCCCTATGCTACAATCGTGCAGATGAGGTGACAACATCAAATTTACCACCAGAACCAAAGCTGGCAGGTTGAGAATGATGATGTGTGCAGCCAAAAAAATTGGTGCAACCCAATTTTTAGTTCAAGATTTTGCACTAGACGGACTGAGTTCTCAGTAGCATTTAATTTTACTGTATGTTAAAGCTTCAAATCCTTCAGAATTATTAGCAAGTGATTTTAGATGTATTCCTTAAAAATGCAGAGACGGATAAATGTTTACAGCATTAACTGTGGGTAATTAAGGAAAAGTCACTTTCTCACGGCAAAATCTACTCTTATTCAGTACATTTTGAGTACAGATTACACAGTCAGCTGTTCCACTTCCAGTCAAGTAGACAAAGGAAGTGATACTCTTCATCAGAAAGAGTAAAGCTGCATGTTACGTAAATGAAAGGAGGTCACAGCAAAGCTGGACTATGGTGAGCTGTTATGGTAAAACATTCTTGTCATGATGCCAAAGTTACTGAATTTGGGGAAGGAAACGAGAACTGATAAAGTTTCACCTGTGCCTGGTTCTACACACACTTCCCTACATTAATATATGTAAAGTTAAGAGATAATTATATACTGTTGTTAAGTCACAAAAGATATAAAATCTAACAGCACAGAGCAGAAGAGCTGAATATTAAATAGTTTATGAATTGAAAGTTCAGCTAATGCAATAATTGGAGTCAGCATATATAATAAATACACCCAATACAAACACTTGTAATTAAGGCTGTACATTGTTAAAATTCATTCACTTCACATGCTAATCCAACTCAGCTGCATGCCTTTGAATGGAAACCATTTGATAAACTAGGAGACCAATGCATTATGATCTGATCAAGAGGCAAAATCATTAATTACACAAAGCAACATATATTTTGTAACCCTGAGTTACAAATTCCCACAACATGAGATTGAATCAACAACAACCTCGTATTTCATTCTACATTATCCTGTGACATGCAGGGGAAGCATGATACAGAAAGGTGCTAATCAGCAAGGAAAACTTCACATTTCGATGTCAAAGAAATGGTTTTTGGGGAAAATGCTAATGAGATTATCAGGAAATTTGAGAATAATCTGGTATTGGCATAATGAGCACAATTTCCAGGTTGGATGCCTGCAGGGAATTCTAGGCCAGGTGTGGTCTAAAGGACTTAATACCATTTTCTTTCTCCCTGCCTTGTTACCCAATATGGAAATGGTAAAGATGATTGTTCCAGACTACCGCACCAGGGGGTGGTATAACACACCAGTTCACAAAAATATCATTAAAATTGGCATCAATGTGGGCAAGTTGCATCCGACCAAGAAAAACAGCCAAAACTATCCTACATAAACACTTTGGCAGATACAGGTAGTAGAACAGTAAGTAACATTAGCAGACCAGCTTAACAACACCTGAGACCTTCTTAATATGCATTAAACATGGCTCAGAATATCAAAATTGAGATATTTTAAGTAAGAGTTACAGTTCTAAAATAAATTTAAAATATCAGCCTACTGCAGCAATAATCAATTTAGTTATTTATCAGGAAACTACACTGAAAAGTGACATGCAGCGGGTAAACAAAATTACAACCACATAAAACCAAGCAACAACTCCCAAGTTTGCCAAATTAATATTCTGTGTAATAAATCACAAATGTACTTTACATATGAGAACCTACCAAATGACCAGCAAAACAGAACTATTGAGAGCAGCAAATAACCATCTGTGAGCAAAATCTCCCAAGTGAAGCAAAAACAAGATTCTATCACAAACAACTAAACATTCACAATTGAGAAACTTACAATTAAAGTAAATGAAAAAATGACCACAGCATACATTTGAAATATTACTACAGAATAATATAGCCTAGAAGTGATTTAAATAATGACCCAGAAATTAGCAGAAAGACAAAATAGAACATAAGCACCAGGAATTTATGGGACTGGACCAATAAGGACCCAAAAGTAGTATGAATTTCTACTAATATGCAAAAAGACAGGCAAGAAATTTAGAACAAAAGTGTAGAAGGTGTTTTTTAGAAGCTAATGCAGGAAAAATCAGAATGGGGGAATAAAAGAAATAGCCCATATACTAAACAAATATCTTTTGTCTGTCTTCACACAGCAGAAGGTACAAAAATTGTTCCAGAAATAGCAGGGTCTGATGAGGGTGAAATATAAAAGAAGATCTAAAAGAAGTAGCTGCAGAGATATCATTGTAGTAACTTTCTAAAACTCCCCAATTTCTGAAAAAGTCCCAGCAGATTTGAAGGTATTAAAGTATTTGTCCCTATTAAGACAGCAACAACACGGTACTTGGAAACAGAAGTCAAAATTACTTCCCTTCTCTCCACACCAACCCTCCAACCCAGTATTCAGTGATTTTTTTTTGGTTTTCTGGGGCTTTTTATCTCATTCTTACGAATTCATCGATAGCAATATTTGCTGACACTAAAACTGCTGGGCAACCATGCATGCATGCTCACTTGGAAACACACATGGTTCTAGGCCCTGTACAGTGTTGTATCATGCACAAAGTCCGCACTATGCATGTGCTCAAAACAGTCGCAGCACTGAAGCTGGACTCAGAGGGGGCTTCAGTAGAGGTGGTTGAGAACAGAGAGGGGGCAGAGAGGACTGGGTCAGGGGGTGAAAAGAGAGCGAGCAAGGGGCAAGAGGACAGGTGGTTGTCAGAGAATGGGCAGTCAAGAGTGAATGATCGAGAGAGAAAACAGAAGAGGGGAAAGAGAGAATGGGCAGCAGGAGACAGGAGATGAGAACAGAGACAAACTTCCCTACACCACCCTGCCTTGATCCCTCCCCTCCCTCGGCTTGATCCCTAATGGCCACATCCATCAACGAGCATGCAGTATTTACAAGGAATTGTGCATGTTCTCCACAGTATCAGCAAACTCAGCCTTTATTTATTAGATGGTGCAGATGCATGGCAACAGTACCTTCTGTATTTCAGCTAACAAATAGTGCACTTGGACTCTCACATCATCAAAATTAGAAGAAATCACCTCCACTCAAATTCATAATACACAAAAAAACTGTTAGTTTTCTTAGGCATCACATATATAAATTGCCACAAGATAATAAAAATAAGTTAGCAAAAGTTTTTATTTAACTGCACATCCCTCTGTACACTAAAAGCCATCACCATAAATATTCTTCCTGCAGTCTGGCAAGGTTACAGCTAAACAATTGCATGTTTGTCTCTAACATAGTCACTGCTTTCACAATAATTCACCACATTTTGAGATGTGAAGACACCAAAGTGCAAATCCTTATGAAATAAAACTGTTCAAGTATTAAAGTGTCCATATGACAGAGTGTTTATTCTAATAGCATCCACAGCAGTTTTCTTTATATAGTAGCTTCCTGACCTTGAGTAATCCTAAAATACGGATTTCATATTAGCTTGCAAGGAATAAAACTTTCAGCGCAGTCATGCCCTCCTCACTTCAGAGCCTAGTACATCCCACTTTGTAGAACGCTCTCTCGTTCCTTGCAGCCTCCCACATTCACCTTTGAGGATACCCTCCTTTGGAACTTCTCAAGTTCCCTTACAAGCCATCACTTACTCTTTTGCAGTTCATTGCTCCTTCCCAGACCAGCCTCACTCACTCTTCTATTGCTCCTTCCTCACCTTCCCACTGCTGCTCCAACAATAGGCTGCCCCTCTCCCAGATTTGATTCTGTTACGCTCAATGTGAGCTTATCAGTAGAAAATGCAGAAGAGAACCAGCCTATGATTGATGGACAGCTTTTGGAAGTATATTTGCAACCCTCTCCCTCCTGCCATCCTGTATTTTGAGCCCTGATTGGAAAGCCATACTATGATTAGGCAGAGGCAACTGTTTTATGAAAGGGAAATCATGACTAAAAATCTACTACAATTTATGTTCTATGTAACTAGCAGAGCAGATAAAGGATATAGTACATCTGGATTTTTCCCAAGATAGTCTTGGTTTCAAAAAGAATTAGGAAAAGAGACTTATGAAGCCAATACAGAATTTTTTTTTAAACTGAGATAGTTAGCAGGCTTCAAAGCAGTATTTGTTCAACTTTTATAAATAGAATTCAACATTCAACTGAGTCCCAGGTGTGAGGTTTTACAAAGGAATATGTTACAGTGTGCTTTAGGAGGTTTCCCAGATTTGCCCTCCATGCTAGGATTTCAGGCGCAATATGGGAGCAACTGGCTTCAGTAGTCCAGGGTTAGGGAGAGCTAAGTCAGACAAGCTTCTCTCTCTGATCACAAGTAAAAGGAGTGGGTCACTGCTGAGGACAGTACTGAGCTTATCTGTTGTTCTGATAAGGGTCAAACTTTGCAAGAAGGAGAGGGGGAGGTTACTGACAAAAAGTAACTCGCAGGGCAAAAAGTGCAATTTTGTGTATGAGTTCAAAAGTTGTGTTGAAACGCTTTTGGATAGCAACGCAGACTAAAATGTTACCATTTCTTTACAATTAAGTACAAAAATGGGAATAAAAATTTCTGAGGAAAGAGTGTCTGAAGTTTTTAATGGAATTTTATGTATTAGATACAAACAGGTAGTTGAGGAACTCACATTCAGACATTACCCGCTAAGATACACAGACCAGGTCGATGATTTACAGCAATCGAAACCACATTGTGCTCAAACATGCAACAATTTTTAGCAAGAATCCAATTGTATGATAAATTTTCCTGTAGTTGAAACTGGGATAGTTACAATCCCCACACGCTGAGTGCAATGCCAAATATCGGGAAGGGTAATCAGCCTTCAGTGGATGCAGTCTTCGCTGTTTATCCAGAAAACTGCAATTGACAGATGGTGTACATATTTGCACCAGTAAGTGCTCATTCCAGGAACAAATCTGCACAGGAAGTGCTGCTATTATCCCATCCAATCAATGTAAGTCATACAATCTACAGGAATACACTAAAATCTGGCATGTGTGATCCTCTATTATAACTTCCGATCAATTCTTCAGTATCTCAACATTTTTAGAATATATTTGATGTTTCTCCAGCAACAAGATTTTCAGCCTAATTTGGCTTAATTCTGTAATTACTTTTTCTCACACTTTTAACAAGGGAATATCAGTCAGCACCATTTCAAAATGAAGTCTTAACAAAGTAGAATGACATGCAATAACTATCACTATAAGACAAAGTACCATGACAACTAATGAGGCTAAAAGCTGATAAGTTACATAGACCTGATGAGTTCCATCCTAGGTTACTAAAGGAAGTCACTATAAAGATTGTGGATGCACTGGTCGCAATTCTCCTTGCACCCTTTGATTCTGGGAAGCACCAAAGGATTAGAAGATTGCCAGTGTAACACCTTTATTTAAAAAGGGAAGGAGACAAAATAACAGACAACTATAGGCCAGTGAGCTTGACATTTGTGATTGGGAAAACATCAGAGTCTACATTAAACGATTTAACAGCAAAGTGTTTAGAAATACATACTCTTAATAATGCATAATATAATCAAACAGCATGGATTTGAGAAGGGGAAAGCATTCCTGATAATTTTGTTAAATTTTTTTTCTAGAAACAAGTCGGGTAGATAAAGGGGAACCAATGTTTAGATTTCCAATATTTAGAACCAACATTTAGATTTTCAGTGTGCATTTGATAAGGTACCATACATTAGGGTCTTATTTTATAAAGTAGCCTATGGTGTTGGGAGTAGTATATTAGCAACAGAGAGAAGATTGCCAGCTGGTAGAAGACAGTGAGGTGGGATAAGATGTGCTACAGGGATCAATGATTATTTACAACAATTATTCACTTCTTTCATCCAAGTTGCTGTGAATGTACGACAGCCAATAATGTGGATGACAGAAAAATAGATGGAAAGGCAAGCGGTGAGGATGACAGAGAGTCTGCAGAGGGTTATAAAAGTTAAGTGAATGGATTGTAATGTGAGACAATGTGAGGTTATGCACAATGGCAAGAAAAATAGGGGAGCTGAATATTATTTAAATGGAGAAAAACTGTAGAAAGCTGCAGCACAGAGGAATTTGGGGGTGTACAAGTTTATCAGTTAATAGGGAAGACAAATAAATTTATTTTAAAAGGAATAGAATATAAATATAACTAGTCTCATTAAACTGTACAAGTACTAGTTGGACCACACCTAGGATACCATGAACAGTTTTAGTTTCCTCACCTAAGGGCAGATACACGAAATTTGGATGCAGTCCAGAGAAGATTCACAAGATTTATCTCAGATATGGAGGAATTTTATTAGGAGGAGATGCTGAACAGGTTGGGCCTGTACTCCTTAGAGTTTAGAAGGATAAGAAGAGACATGATTGAAACATACAAGTTTCTTAGAGAGCTTGGCAGGGTTGAAGCTGAAAGTTTTTTCCCTTGCGGGAATCTAGGATCAGAGGGCATATTCTCAGAGTAAGGGATCACCCAGTTAGGGCAGAGAAAAGGAGGAATTTCTTCACTCTATAGTGAATCTGTAGAATTCTTTACTGCAGAGGGCTGTTCAGGCTTGGTTTTTATGTATACTCAAGGGTGAGACAGATAGATCTTTAAACAAGGCAATCAAGGCTTGGGGGAAAAGGCAGGAAAGTGAAGTTGGGTATGATCAGATTAGCAAATGATTTAATTGAATAGAATCGGAAGATGTCGTCTAGCATCTCTCTTGTGGTGTTATGAACTCTAATAGTTTCTGTTACTTTTCTGAGTCAGTTGCTTTACATATTGGAGTAATTTTCACGACTAAGGGAGTTGGTTTTCCTGGTATCAGCCAGCTGAACTAACATCATCGGACATTTCCATTAATCCAGATGAACTCGCCATTTCACCCCTGTACTCTCCCCTTATAGATAGTCTCAAATGTCCCTTTTTCCAGAAGCACTCACTGTGTCAAACAAAAATAACAAATTCAAATAAAAATCAAACAGAAGTCAAACAGCATTTTGTGTTACCTCTTGGTATAGGAAATTAAGGGAACATTTATGTTGTCCAAACTCATTACCAGTAAGCATTTCCTACTTCTGAATTCTGACTCCCCAAATTCATATATCCCCAGGCCACAGGCTGACCCTTGTGGATACCTAGGGACAATGGATCAAATGCAGATAAATGAAGTTCAAATGCATCAGGCATGATCTAAGAGACTGGTGGGAAAGGACAAGAAGGTGAATGACTTCAGAGATAATGGGAACTCAGATGCTGGAGAATCTGAGATAACAAAGTGTGGAGCTGGATGAGCACAGCAGGCCAAGCAGCATCTCAGGAGCACAAAAGCTGACATTTCGGGCCTAGGCCCTTCATCAGAAAATGCCTTGTTCTTATGTTTTGAGGATCAAGCCTGTAACACTACCATCAATCAAATGCCCATTTTCTTCATCATCTGGATGCAAGTTCAAACTTGAAAGCATATTCACAGTATGAGCATGAATGCAAAGAACTGGCTTCCAATTCTCAGCTGCAACTGGAATGTACCTTATAAGAAGTAAAATTACTAAAACAAGTGTCTAAACAGAAGATAACAAGGTGTGGAGCTGGATGAACACAGCAGGCCAAGCAGTATCTAAGGAGCACAAAAGCTGATGTTTCAGGCGTAGACCCTTCTTCAGAAAAGTAGAAGAACTGCTGGAGCTACAATCCACATGAGGAGAGGAAAATTAATCCCTAATGTTAACCTACTTATTGTTCTCTTTGCAAATGTTGAGGGACTTATTTGTAGTTCCATTTTTAACATGTGTAAGCACAGTGCTCCTGCTTGAGTATTTTATTAAGGTGACAACTGAAAATAATTCACTTATGTTTCAAACATCCTCACTTTTTCCTGCTTTAAACTTTGTTAATATAAAGCAATTGTAATGAATTGTACTCAGCTCTTGGGGACTCAGGTATGAGATGCTCTGGCTGCCTTTGGGGAGGTACGTTGCCTGGTGAGCTTGTAACAATGGCTGGGAGTCAAAGTCTTGATGGTGAATCTGGGGGACACTCATGCATGCAGAACTAATAATGATCCAGAGTACAGGACAGATAGTGTCCCAGATGCAGACAATCCAGGGCACATGACAACCAGCTCATATAGTTAGTCCCCTAACTGTAACAGAACAGAAAGTGAACTCACTTATTTGCAAAGGTACAGCCATTTAAACACTTTCAAGTCTGAATTGTCTAAGAACAGCTCATGCATTAGTATTGTATTGTTCACAGCAAACAATGCACCTGAAGGAGTGCTAAGATGGATCCATGAGCTCAATATTTTCACAAAAGTCAAAGCTTTCTCTTAAAGCATCACAATTTTTTAAAAAAAAAGTGTTTTTCTGTCTGATGTTATTTTCTTAAGTGCAACTTAGCATTTTCTACTTGTTGCACTGTCATTCTAATTATAAACTTACTTTAGTTTCGTCTCTATTCCTAACCATCCGGCAACGCTGGCTCAGAGCTCAGTTCTGCATTTTTAAAAAAAAATTATTCTGTTGTTCATCGACATCCAGTGTACATATTTGTAACAGGATGGATTTTCTTTCACATTTTAGTGAGTGTATCCATTTGCTTTAATCCAGCCATGAGTAAAACAAACAGTGCTCCCATACTAGTAGTCAATTTCGATCTCTTATTTCTAAAATAATTAGATTTATCTTTTAAAAAATTGTTTTCAAAAATTCTGACTTGGTTAGTAAAATATACAATTAGAAGAGACACTTAATTTCCTAAAGCTTATAGTTTATGAAAGGTCAAGAGTTGGAATACAAGCAGCTCTCAGTCTAACGTTTACTCTCCCCAAGAGGCCTTTTCCATTATATTATTTCTTTCGGCTCGGGGAAAGAGGTGGTCAGGACTGGGGACTTCTCCAGTATCCCAGGCAGCAACATTCACTGTCCCCCGAATAGGGACGAAGCTTGCTTGCATAGGGTGAGCCGAATAGCCAGATTTAATTCAGGAACAGATGGAAAGTATTACCATAAAAAAGTACACTGTTAAAGCTTAGTTTGAAGATGACAGATTTCATCCCGAATGCAGCAGGATTTGAGCATTTGGACATAAAAGTTGCAGGTCCATTTACGGAATCATAGATTTATCCAGCAAGGAAACAGACTGTTACACCCATACCAACCAGATATCCTGAACTGATCTACTCCCATTTGTCAGCATTTGGCCCATATCCCTCTAAACCCTTCTTATTCATGGACCCATCCAGATGCCTTTTAAATGTTGTAATTGTACCTACCTCCATCTCTTTTTCTGACAGCTCATTCCATAAACAGACCACCCTGTGTGTGAAAAAGTTGCCCCTCAGGTCCCTTTTAAATCTTTTCTCTCTCACCTTAAAAATATACCCTCTAGTTTTAGACTCCCCTACCCCGCGGAAAACACCTTGTCTATTCTCCCTATTCATGCACCTCATGATTTTATAAACCTCTACAAGGTCACCCCTGAGCCTCCAATGCTGCAGGGAAAATGCTCCATTCTATTCAGTTTCTCCCAACTGCTCAAACCCTCCAGTCCCAGCAACATCCTTGTAAATCATTTCTGCACCCTCTCAAGTTGAACAACATCTTTCCTTTAGCAGGGAGACCAGAATTGAATGCAGCATTCCAAAAGTGGTGTAAACAATGTCCTGTACAGTCACAGCATAATATTCCATCTTCTATATTCAAGGCACTCACCAATGAAGGCAAGCATGCCAAATGCCTTCTTCACCACCCTGTCCACCTGCAACTCTGCTTTCAAGGAACTATTCATCTGCACCCCTAGGTCCCGTTGTTTGGCAACACTCCCCACAGCCCTATCATCAAGTGTATAAGAGCTGCCCTCATTTCCCTTACCAAAATGCAACACCTCACATTTATCTAAATTAAACTCCATCATTTCTAAGCAGGAAGCCGTTTGCAAATCGCTTGATTTAGCTTGTGTTATCTTGTTCATGTGCTGAATCAAAATATTTCTAAGGACTGTGATAAGGTATTCAACATCATTGATAGTACTTTGCACATCACCTTATCATCCCTTCAGTTTCTGTATTCAATGGATTATCCTGCAATATTTCTGTCAGCTCCAGAATGTTGCAATCACTAAGTGTACCTTCCAATGCCCTTTCTTTTCAGCATTCTGGAAGGAACCTGCTGTCCACTCCTCAGTCCTAACACTGAATCTGTCCTCTGTGGCACCTTTCCATGCAAGCACGGGGGACACAATATCCGCACACAAACTTTATTTCTTATTACAACCATTGCTACTGTCTTTGGATTTTGCCATATGAAATGTTTCATTAGTGGAGTCCTACCCTCTACCCTATCACCAGTTGTGCTTGCACACCCCTCTCCTCCCCTTCTACTGATTTTAAGAGGTTTATAGTTGTATCTTTCTTCAGTTCTGATGAAAGGTCATTGACCTGAAATATGAACTCTACTTCGACTCACATTTGCCAAGTATTTCCAGTACGTTTGTTTTTAATTCAGATCTCCAGCATCAGCTATGTTTTGCTTTTGTGTCAAAGGCAGACCCTTTTGGTTTACATGGGTAGATAATGCCCTTTTACTCGCTTAACACTATTGTGAAGAAACCTTTTTTGATTTTGATAAAAAAAAACAGTTCAAGTGTCAGCTTAACTGTCCTGCTGATGAATTATCATTGTTAGCTACTTACTTTAATCCATCAAATAGTTAGAAAATTCCAAATTTCCATCAACTCTTTTATAGTATCTTCCAAAATTCTACAAGACTGAATAAGATTCTATTTTGTTTTCAGAATAAAGCTACTACCTTCCATAACTGGGTTACACAAATATCACCATGTCCTAAAAACCATCACCCTTCGAAGGTTTCTCTCCACTAGTAAGAATTTTATTTGAAGAAGCTAGCGTCTTAATCTGATAATCATAGATCTATTGAATCATTGTATTGTAACCAAACATTTTCTGTTTTGCAAATGCTACTAAAAATATTCATGGGATCATTCTTACCTTGCTGGTGAGGAAACGCCACGACATAGCTTGACAGTTTGACTTCACAGGTTGTGCCACATTCCAACGGTATTGCAAACCTTCCAAAATAGTTCAGCATTTCTGTGACAGACTGGAAACAAAAGTGTTGGACTAGACATTGCCCTCTTTCTGTCACCAGCAGTCGGAGATGCTAAAAATTTAGAAAAACATTTGTGAATCACTACAATATTCTGTTTGGTATTACAGCAATTACTGGGCACAGTCTAGTTTACCTAATTTAGCAAATAGACTTAAATTTGCAATATGATTCAGCTTAAGAACAAAAATAATCCTTAACAGCTTGTCTTTCCCTACTTCAGGAGTAGAGACTAATCATTGTTCGCAATGAAGATCAAGTAACCTTGATCACAGAATGACCAAAGCTGCAATATACCTGTCTATTAGATCCCGTACCAAACCACAGAGGGAAATTACCCACTGAGTTATTGGATGGCGATATAAGGTTTACTTACTTACACAGAAATGCATAGGAGTTACAACATAGAAAAATGCATTCGCCTAATTAGTCCATGCTGTCGTTAACCTCAATACAAGTAGGCAGTTCTAATCACAGTTATACATTTTTTTACCATGTCCATTTTCCCCTCTTATTTCATTCATCCATCAAATCTAATTTTAAATTTTGACTTAGATCGTCTTATACAAACCCGCTGAGAATAGTTTGTGTTTTGGACAGTTAGCAATTCAGTGTGTGTCTTGAAACACAATTTCTAAGGCCTTAACAATTTCCTCACTCGTTTCTTTCAGCATCCTGTAGTATAACTGTGTGATAGGCTAATGAGAAACAATATACATCATCACAGGAAATGATGCAATGTCACATGATCTCTCTTGTAGTCTCATGTCATGATGTAGCCACAGTAAGGTGTTCTTTAAATAAAAGTAATATTTTCCTCATCACTGCAGATTCTGGGAATACAATCTAGCAGCAAAACAAGATTATTATATGTTGACAATAGTGCAAGAACACGTATGTAAAAGTTTCTGCCATCAGTGGTGCGCTTCGAGCAGGTCACAAGGTCTTGCCAATGACACTCCTGGTCCATGAGGAAGGGACCTCATCCAGGTCAAGCAGAAACATGGACGATGATCAGAGGCATGAATAGAGTGGACAGCCAGAGACTTTTCCTCGGGTGGAGGTAGCTATTACGAAGGGGCATAGTTTTAAAGTGAGTGTTGGTAGATATAGGGGAGCCGTCAGAGGTAGGTTCTTTACTCAGAGTGGTAGGGGCATGGAATGCATTGCCAGAGGGGGTAGTGGAGTAGGCCGCATTAGGGGCATTTAAGTGGCTATTAGATAGGCATATGGATGATAGGACAAGGTAGGGATGGAAAGTGGAGAGTATTCCATCACACTCCTAACTGTGTTTAAAGATTATGGACAGGCTTTGGGGAGACAGGAAGTGAGGTAATTTGTTGCAGATTCCTAGCCTCTGACCTGGTCTTGTACCTAAATATTTATTCAGTTGGTCCAGTCCAGTTTCTGGTCAATGGTAACAACCCCCTACCTCCCCAGATATTGATAGTGGCAGAATACAATGACAGTAATGTCAAGAAGAGATGTTCAGCTTCTCTCTTTCTGGAGATGCTCATTGCCTGACACTTAGGAGGTGCAAAAGTTGCACTGGGCCATTTAATAGCCCAATCTTGGATATTGACACAGTGTTTCAGCATCTGTAGATTTGCAAATATTGCTGGACATTGTGCTATCATCAGTGAACATCCTCATTTCTGACCTTATTGTGCAGGTAAGGTCATTGATGAAACAGCAGAAGATGGCAGGCCCTGGGTCACTATCCCAAGACACTCCTACACAAAGGTCTGGAGCTCAAACGATCAAATCCAGCAACACAAACAGCTTTCCATTGTGAGGCATGACTCCAAACACAGGATTCTGCAGGGGTGCTTTTGTAGAATGTATTAAGTCCAACTGTGAGACTGGTAACAAGTCAACATACAGCATCATAAGTTGTTACAGAGATATACAACATAGAAACAGATCTTCCAGTTCAATTCATTTATGCCAACTAGTTTTCCTAAATAAATCTAGTCCCATTTGCCAGCATTTGGCCTGTATCTCTTCCTATTCATATAGCCATCCAGATGCTTTTTAAATGTGGTAACTGTACCAGCCTCCAACACTTCCTCTGGCAGTTCATTCCATACATGCACCACCTTCTGCATGTAAAAGTTGCCCCTAAATTCCCTTTTAAATCTTTCCCCTGTCACCTTAAACCTTCTAGTTTTGGACTCACCCACCCCTGGGAAAAGACCTTCTCTGTTTACCCAATTCATGCCCCTCTGACGCTACAGGGAAAATAGCCCCAGCCTAGCTGGCCTCTCCCTATAGCGCAAACCCTTCAACGTTGGTAAAATCCTTGTGAATCTTTTTTTGAACCCTTTCAAGTTTCACAACATTCTCCCTATAGCAGGAAGACTAGAACTGAATGCCTATACTGGCCTAACCCATCTCCTGTATAGCTGCAACATGACCTCCTGACTCCTATACTCAATGCACTGACCAATAACAGTAAGCAAACCAAACGCCTTCTTCACTATCCTATCAAACAGCAACTCCACTTTCAAAGAACTACAAACCTGTACTCCAAGGTCTCTTTGTTCAGCAACACTCCCCAGGACCTTATCATTAATGTTCTGCCTTGATTTGTCTTTCCAAAACAGAGCACCTCACATTTAGCTAAATTAAACTCCGTCTGCCACTCCTCGGCCTATTGGCCTTTCCAATCAAGATCCCATTGTATTCTGGGTTAACCTTCTTTGCTCTCCAGTACATTTCCAAGTTTTGTGTCATCTGCAAACATACTAACAATATGTCCTATGTTCAAATACAAAACATTTACATAAATGATGAAAAGCAGCGGACCCAGCAGTGATCCTTGTGGTCATAGGCCTCCAGTCCGAAAAACAACTCTCCAACACCACCTTTGTCTTCGACCTTCAAGCTAGTTCTGTATCCGAGAGGCTAATTCTTCCTGTATTCCTTCTGATCTAACCTTACTAACCAGTCTACCATGAGAAATCTTGTTGAATACCTTACTGAAGTCCATATAGGTCATGTCCTCTGCTCCGCTCTGATCAGTCCCCGTCGTCACTTCTTCAAAAAACTCAATAAAGTCAGTGAGACACGATTTCCTCTTGCACAAAGCCATGTTGACTATCCCAAACAGTCCTTGTGATGCAATGTCACATGATCCTGCTCTGTCTTGATTTGCCACAAGGTTGCACGACACAGTAAGATGTTTCTTCAATAAAGTAATGTTTTCCTTACCTGACCAGACACAGTAAATACTGTTTAGCAGCACAAGGAGATCATAAACATTATACATTTAAGGATGTGCCCCCCCCCCCACCTTTCATCATTAATGAAAGGAATAGTTTCAATATCATTAAATTTTCTTTAATCCTCTCACTCTTGACCACTATGGATTCGAAAGCTGCAATCCAGAAAGTTGCAGGCCTGTGAGACACACGTTGGTGGTAGGGAAATTACTGGGAAAAATTCTCAGGGACAAGATCTGTACATATTTAGAAACAAATGGACTTATTAGCAATAGACAGCATGGTTTGGGTGGGAAAGGTCAGGGCTCACTAACTTGATTGAGTTTTTTGAAGGGGTGACAAAGATGTTTAGGGGAAAAGCGATTGATGTTGTCTGTATGGACTTCAGTAAAGCCTTCAACAAGGTCCCTTGTGGCAGACTGGTACAAAAGGTGAAGTCACATGGTCCACAACAATAAAAACAGAAGTTGCTGGAAAAGCTCAGCTGGTCGGGCAGCATCTGTAAAAAGAAAGCAGGGTTCTGAGGAAGGGTCACCAGACCCAAAACGTTAACCCTGATTTCTATTCACAGATGCTGCCAGACCTGCTGAGCTTTTCCAGCAACTTCTGTTTTTGTTTCTGACTTACAGCACCTGCAATTCTTTCAGTTTTTATGAAGTCACATGGTATCAGGGGTGAGCTGGCAAGATGGATACAGAACAGGCTTAGTCATAGGAGACAAATGGTAGCATTGGAAAGATACTTTACAAAATGGAGGATTGTGAAAGGTGGTGTTCCACAGAATTCAGTGTTGGGACCTCTGCAGTTAGTTGTCTACATAAATGATTTGGAGGAAAACATGGCTAGCCTAATGAGTAAGTCTGTGGATGATACAAAGATTAGAGGAGTTATTAATAGTGAGGAGGACTGTCAGAGGATACAGCAGGATACAGGTCAGTTGGAGGCATGATCAGAAAACGGCAGATGGAGTTTAATCTAGACAAATCTGAGGTAATACATTTTGGAAGGTCAAGTACAAGTGATCTGGGTGTGTGGGTCCACAGATCACTGAAAGTGGCACCACAGGTAGATAAGGTAGCTAAGGGTGGTGGTTTCAAAGAGACGTGCGAGGCAATTTCTCCACACAAAGGAATGCGCCGCAAGAAGAGGTGGTGCAAGCAGATACAATAGCAGCACTCAAGAATTACCTGGATCAGTACATGAATGGAAAGGGAATAGAGGGATATGGAACATTTAAGTGAAGACAGTTTCAGTATGGAAGGGCAAAATGTATTGGCACAGGCTGGGAGGGCCTGTACCTGTGCTGTATTGTTCTTTGTTCTTTTAGTAACACAGAACATGCTAACGTATGATTAGAAAATTGATTATTTCAGATAAGGAGGAAGAAACAAATAATGTCAACTCCATTAATTTAATGTTAGACATGAGAAAGTCACTGGAATCTACCTAATGGTACTGAGCAACTGAGTAACTAGGAAAATCCAAGATGCTCAAAGTCATCATAAATTTGTGAGAACCAGTCCAGTTTGTCATAAAGGAATCTACATTGGACTTCTAGCTTGGAACAATGAATGGAGTTGTTATTAGCATTTCTACCCTCATTCACTCCTTTTGATGTTTTAGTGCTATCCTTAGAAAATATCCAGAGATATATATTTGTGATGATGTCCAACTCTTCTCTCCTGCTTCCACACAAATTCCCACTCTTATATCTTTCCCATTCTCAATGACTTCCTTATTCCCAGGTTCTCCCATTCAAAAAGTACAGAGTCAACACTCTCATTCATAAATAAATCACACGATATTTCTTCTCTCCTTTGCATCATCTACATTTTCAGCCCTTTAATCCTCTAATTCTGGCTCTTCCGTATGTCTACGGTTACTGTCCACAATCAACTTCAGAGTTTTCAATGATCATTCCCCTTCTCCACAACCCCTTTCAATTTGCACTTTCTTGCATATTTAAGAATGTGTGCGCTGATCCTTTGAACAATGCTCTTCATCATCTCACCTAATGCTTCTCACTGCTCAGCTTCTGGTTTTCCTTTGTCAAGGATCTTGTGAAACTTTCTATATCAAAGGCACTGAATAAATGCAATTGTTATCCATTCTCATCCTTTATCTATCCTTTCAACCATTAACATGATATCAAAAATGCATCCATCTTTGCTCAATTTAAAATCAGAACACTTTATTAAAGGTAAAGTTCTACAGATGCATTTTCATTACCTTGGCTCTCCCTTGATAGTTGAATGTTAGGACATACTCTCCTCGCTGGGTTTCACTCTGACGCACAAGAAACACGCCATGACCCTCAGTTCCTGGAATCTGTACCAGCTGCGCTGCTTTAAATCGAGAGATTGGACCATGAAACCAGGCATAGGATGAGAACAGCCGGTCCGTCTTTTGGTAGGGCTGTTCTGTTGAGCAATGATGGGCAGCTCCTGAAACACAATTAAAAAGACAACAATTGTATCATTTTTGCAGAATATTAACACATCAGGGAGAGAATGGGGGAGAGGAATTATTTTTGAATATTTTAGTAAATAAGTCAGATAATGTGAGCAAGACTGAATTTCCCATTTTTAAAGGTAAATCTACTAAACAGGATAAATTTTCAGTTCACTTAGATTTTATTTGCTATAATCAATTTACTTAGTGGACTAACTTGTACCAAACATTCAATTTCTTTTAAGGAAAAATCTTTGAAATAATTCTGGTGCAATGACACCTGGAAAACCACAATTTCTTAGAGAATGGTTGAGTTCATGTTTAATTGACTTGCTGGATCCTCTCAAAGATACTGTAACTGTGGTGAATAGGAAGAATGGAATTGGTATATTGTACCAAGAGTATCCACAAGGTTTCAACAAGATTCCACTTTAAAGTAGTGTCACAGAACTATAAATAAACAAACTGTCAAATTGTTTGGCTAAAAACAGACAGGAGAAAAGAGTTATGAAATTAGAACTTAGAAGGCTACATAGAGGAGATAACCAAAGCACTGTATTCCATACCCTTTCTTTTTTAATGTCTTGCTGACCTTACATTAAACATAATCTCCATGTTTGCTGTCAGGTTGCCAAAAGATGAAGCAGCAGAGGGAGCAGTATTACTAATACCAGATTTCTGGATTTCTGGTATGTTAGGTTATACTTGACTTCTTTGGTAAAGAGACATTGCAGTGATTATGAAAGGAATTAGCAAAAGCCAAACTGGTCAAGTTAAACATTACAACAAATCAAGTCCACCTCCTTTACCTGACATAACCTGTCCATCTTCTTCCCCACCTATCTGACCTGTCCCCTACCTGCATCCAATCTATCACCATCCCACCTACCTTTCCCCAGCCCCACCCATCCTCCCTCTCACCACCCTGACCTGACACAACTTGTCTGTCTTCCCTCCCACCTATCCAACCCACCGATCCCACTGACCAATCTCCACCATCCCATACCTGCATTCACCTACCACCATTCCACCTACCTTTCCCCAGCACCATCCCCACTCTCTCTATTTATTACCCAGCTCCCTTCGCACCCCCCTTTTCTGAAGAAGGGTCCTGACCCAAAACGTCAACTTTCTTGCTCTTCTGATGCTGCATGACCTGCTCAAGACTGTGGTCAACAAAGAAAAGTCAGTAAACACTTTGATGTAAGATTGTCCCAGCTTACTCAATAGCTACGGCATCAACCATTATACTTCCAATGATATTTAAATGCAACCATGATTGCTGAAGTACTAATGCTTTCTACCATTACCCTTTATAAAGTTTTTCAAATTGACAACTGCTTCTGTGTAAGCCTAAATATTTTTAGACAAAGCAATTGATTAAGTGGAGAACTTGGCATTATGAGCCATAAGTCATAGTAGCAGGAGATGACCATTTGGTGAAGCAAACTTTTTCTACTATTCTAAAAGATCCTGGCTGATTAAATGTGGCTTTAATTCCACTTGCCTGCTTATGCTCATAACCTTTCACTCCTTTGTACATACAAGCCTGTCTAACTTGCCTTGAATGCAAAAGACACAGTGCTCAGTGGTTAGCCAGGGACCTAGATTCGATTCCACCCTTGGGAGACTGTCTGTGTGGAGTTTGTACATTCTCCACGTGCCTGCGTGGGTTTCCTCCCACAGTCACAAAGACGTGCAGGCTAGGTGGATTGGCCATGCTAAATTGCCTGTAGTGTTCAGAGACGTGTAGATTAGGTGGGTTCCCTGGTGACGGGTCTGGGGGGGATGCTGTGAGGGTCAGTGTGGAATTTTGGGCCAGAAGGATTATTTCCATGCTGTCGGGATTCTATGACTGTCTATGAATATTCAAGATCCAGCCTCTGCAGATCTCTGTGGAAGGGTAGTTAAAAGACTAATAACCCTCAAAGGAAATCTTAACTCCATCTAAAATGGAAGATCCTTTCTTTTCAGACATTGCCCCTAGTTCTAGATTTCTTCAGAAGAGGAAATATCCTCTCAGCATCTACCTTATTAAGTCCCACCAGAAACTTATATGTTTCAATTAAATCAACTCTCATACTTCTAAATTCCAACGAGCAAAGGTCCAATCTACTTAACCATGTCTGGAATTTTTGGTGCAGTTTTGGAGTGCATTCAAAAGCTTCACTTACACTGGAGGAAAGAAAACAAAGGTTTCCTAGATTAGTCCCTGGGACCAAAGGCATGTGCGTAAATTTGGCCGGTATCTCTGAAATTAAGAAGAATCAGTGACAACAAGATTCTGAAGGAATATGTAAGGGTGGCTGCTGAGAGACTGTCTCCACTGGTTGAGGAATCTAAAATGGGAGACAGTCTCGCGAAAAGTGGCTGATTATGTAAAACCATGAAGAAAAGAAATTACTTCACTCTGAAGGTTAGTGGCTCGATGCAATTCTCTACCCCAGAGGGTTGTGAATGCTCCATTAATAAATAACTAAGTTTGGAACAGACAGATCATTGGTCTCTCAAAAGGGAGTGTGTGGGGAATATGGATTTCAAGCCAGAAATGCAATATGACCATAATGAATAGTGCAATTGGTTTGAGGCCAATGATCTCCTTTTCCTATTCCATGTGTTTTTTTTGTCCCTCATATGACAACTCAATCAACCTTGGAATTATACTGGTAAACAATATTCAAATTATTTTCACTGAAAATATATTCTTCCTTAAGTAAGGAGCTCAAAATGGTACACTGTAATCCAGATGTTTAATTGCAGCAAGACTTCTCTATTTATACATTCCATTCCCCTTTGAATAAAGGCCAACATTCCATTTTCATTCCTAATTATTTGCTGTATGTGCTTGCTATCTTTTTGTGACTCTTGGACAAAGTCCCCAGATCCTCTGTATCACAGCATTCTACAGTATATATATATCTCTCTCTCTGTTACACAATAATTTGCTTTTCCAATCTTGCTGCCAAATTGGACCAACACATATTTTCCCCACATTATACTAGATCTGCCAATCATTTGTATATTCATTTAACCAATCTATATCTTTTTTGCATCCTCATCACATCTTGCTTTCCTGTCTAACTTTGCTTCATAAACAAATTTGACTATAGTACAGTCAAACCTTTCATCCAAGTTATTACTGTAGAATGGAAATATCTGAGATTTCATCACTGCAATATTCCACGAGTTAAGATTTGCCAACTTCAGTACGATGCATTTCTCCACGCTGTTTCCTGCTAGTTAGCCGAACCTCTACCCATGTTAATATATCAACCCTAACACCACAAGGTTTTATCTTGTGCAGTAATCTTTAACTGGTATCTTATAAAGCCTCTTTTGAAATTCCACATATGTTACTTCTACTGTTTTCTTTTTATCTATCCTGTTTGTTGCATTCTTGAAGGACTAATAAATTTGAGAAACACAATTTCCCTTTCACAAAAATGCAATGTTACATTTTTATGGTTGTCCAGTTAGCAGGGTCAATACCAGAATCCAGTAAACTCTGGAAGATTAAAAGTAAATGTACCAACTAACTCTGCAGCCACCTCTTTCAAGACTTAGCGTGCAGGTCACCGGATCTGGGGTATTTGTCAACCATAATCCGATTTAGTTTTCTTAGTACCTTTGTGATCATGACCATTTCAAGTTCCTCCCTAACTTCTGCTCCCTGATTTTCTACTGTTCTTTGGATGTATTTTGTATCACTTACTGTGAAGATGGATGCAAAACACTTTTTTAATATCTCTGCCATTTCCATTTTTCTCCACTATTAATTCTTCAGTGTCAACCTATAAGAAATAAATGCTCACTTCTACTACTCTTTTATATACCTATAGAAGTTTGACTTCCATTGTTATGCTTACTTTTGCTCTCATACTCTGTTACTCCTTTTCCCCCCCCCAAAGTTATCCTTTGGTGGTTTCTAGAACTTTGCTGATCTTCTTACCTATTACTATTTTTTGCAGCATTACTATCTTTTCTTTCAAGTTGATACCATTTCCCTAGTTTGTCACAGACAGGGCACCTTGTCAAAGTCTTCTCAGTGAAATAGATCATTGTCAAAACCTATGAACTATCCCTTCAAATAGCTGCCACTACTTCACCATTTTATCTTTTAATCATTTTTTTACATTCCATTTTAATCAAATCTGTCTTCATAAAAACAAATGAAAGCAATTTATCAAAGAGTAAGACACCAATGTCACACCAATATTTCTCATCTTCAAACTGAATATGAAATTCTACAATGTTACACTTACTCCTGTCAAGTGGAACCTTTACAATAAGGTGATTAATTTATCTTGTCTCATACACATTACCAGCTCTGAAAAACCTAGGTGGTTCTAGAAAGTATTGTTCTAAAAAAAGCTGTCCTGAATACACACACTACAAACCCATATGCAAGTTATCTTTACCAATTTGATTCACCCAAACTCAATAAAGGTTAAACTCTTCACAGTACCTTACAAAACTCCATTTTGCTTGATATATACCACAGGGCATATATTATCAGAGCACCTATAAACCATTCCCAGTAACACTTCCCTTGCTATTTCTTTATTCAAATTGATCTACGTTATATCCTCTGCAGCATGATCAATTTTGATTACTGTACCAATGTCTAACCGAGATTTCCTAAAGGTCAACTGCAGAGTTATCTTCCATTGCTGAGAAATTTCTCAATTGAATCAAATCATGGCCCTTACGTCAAATCAAAATTTTGAAAAACCAAGGTAGAATCAAGGGTCACTGGACCTGAAACGTTA